>NC_133333.1:185222855-185522855 GCF_042186555.1 Aquarana catesbeiana
AATATATGCCATAGTGGAACCCACTTAAAGTGGAAAAAACCACCCTGATTTAACAGGTTCCCAAAACAGTTACATTCAAGGCATACCCTGAATTATGATTATTACCATTTATAGTGTGCTTATGTCATGTCTCAACAAAACTCTTAAGCCATCAAATGGCTGCTGTCATAGCTGATCACATGTACAGCACCATGGCAACTGCAGATTAAATAGAGGCTAAGATGGCAGCTTCCTTGTGTGGGGTAAGATGCCTCAAAACTGACCCAGTGCTTGTTTTTTTTTTTAAATTGGGATTTTTCCAAAAGGCTAGGAATACGGAGAGCCCTCGAAGACAGCGGGAATAGGCAACAATGCCTTCACAGGGTAAGGCATTGACACAATCAACATAGGATAAGCTATAAAGCTGTATTCAATCAGCAGATAATATTAAAAAAAAAAAAAAAAGATGAAAACTTTTACAAAGAGAAAGAAAAAGGTCAGACTTTACCATCAAGACCTTAGGAGGGGAAGCAGTGCATTTGTGGACCAGGTGCAGAACCTAGGCTGCTGAGACAAAACTATAACACAAAGATGACTAAAGGCTACAAGGTGTGTTCAACAGATCAAGAAGTTACTAAAATAGAAGTAAGAAAGGGTGTGGAATGTGACACAGAAACAGATGGTTCGATCACTTTGAGTTTGTCCAGTGTGTTGGTAATTTCGGCCCGCGAGTACCAGTCTGTGTAGCGGAAAGGCTGCATATAAGAGGAAAGTTCTTCCGGAGAGAAGAAATATTCCATGAAGCGACGCCATCTAGTACTTAGGTGTCGAGTAGATTTAAAGTTCTGGACTATGGTGTCTAATTTCTCAAGGTTGAAGAGAGCCAACAGAACCTGTTTAACTGCATTTATGTGAGGTGGCGTGGGGTGAATCCAAGCCTGCATGAGAGCCCTGCGAACCACTAAGAGGCAAATATGGATCCATTGAGGCAGGCTTTTGCTTCTAGAGGGTTGCAATGAGGCTGTCGTCGGTTCACAGATGAAAATGCACAGTATAGAGTCTTTGGGAACGTTAATCCGATGGACCTTATCTGACCCAGTGCTTAAGATGTGGATATGGCTGTGAATGGCCTCAGCCAGCGCAGCTCTGCTCATACGCAGCCATATATCCACATCTGAAGCACTGGGTCAGTTTTGAGTGGCATCTTACCCCACATGTGTCCACACTTCTGAATTAGTGCCGATGCCTGCTCCAAATTTCTGTTATCCTTAAGCTTTGAGCGGCGCTCTAACTCCACATGTGATCAAAATGGCGGCTTGTTTGGTTGTAAAGGATAGGAGGGCTTAGTTCCGCTTTAAGTAATAGTGCATACAAGGGTAAAGTTTACTCCCCCCAAATCCATCCCAAGCTTATGGTTCATGTCCAGTTATCCAAAAAAGTCGATTGGAGATGTTTTTCTTAATGTATTTAACCACAGTAAATGAAAGCTGTTCGGAATTGGTTACTGCGCTTTATACAATATCATAGATTTGTGTGCTTTTTTGTGGCTAAATTTTGCCATATTGAACAATATCAGAAAACCTAACGTTTATACACATCCAAAACTTTTCTTTTTGTTTTGGGTATCGTAGGGAAGGGTTAAACCGCCTGCCAGTCTATTTTTAGCTGTCTGTGTACCATTGGATAATTTATGTTCACTTTTTTATCCCAGAGGTGCAACAGGAAGTATGCAGCAATCTCCCAAAAGTGAGGGAAACACCTCTCTCAGATGGTTGTTCCTGGAACAGATGCCCCCAAAGACAAGGGTAACCAGTACAAATGGAATGGTGAATCTCCCCAGGGGGTCACAGACAGCAATAAAAACTTGACAGAGGGGCAATACTTTCCCTACTTTTTCCAGAACAAAAAAAGATCTGGAAAAAAAAAACTGGTTGCATGTTGTCATGCCATCCTATCTGCTGCTGTAATCTCATTCAGGTAGGAAATTTTAGTCAATTGTCCCCTCCTGATCTGTACGTTAAATGCCTAAAAATTTTAGAGGTGTACCGTGGAGGTGACTGATTCTTTGGACTTTATTCAATACAAGCAATGGCTCCAGTTGAGAGGACATATTTACAGTAAGTCATATACTGTGGAGTTTGTCTCCTGCAAATGCTCTCTTACAAACAAACTTTGTTTCACCAAGAAACTTGTCTTCTATTTGAGCCATGTCATACGAGTATTAAATACAGTTGGATTTCCGTTACATCCACAGTTAAATAATTCCAAATATTTGTGGGTCAGTATTAACATATATATCTTGTGTAATGTTAAAACCTCTATACAGTATTACTATTTATACCCAAAAAGAAAATATATGCTAAGATTAGAAGAGAAGGGCTGAAAGACACCTTCCCTGAAATGTTTGACCTGCAACCATTTGAACTGTCCTATGATCCATATATGCTACTGTATAGACTTTGTATTATGGCATCAAATCTTTTGGTATGACAATTGGCAGAAAATTTCTAAATTCTTGTGTTGATTTTACATGTTCAGTCTGTTGCAGCCTTTTCATACAATTATCGGCTATAAATGTGGCACAATGTGATGACTACTTTGACCCTTTATTTAATAAATCCTTGATGGCCAACTCTAGCCAAGTTGTGTTGTGTTTTAGATATAGTAAAGAAGGGTTAATAGCTTAGCCAGGTTACTTATTGCAGCCTGCGGCCAGTGGAGGAAAGGCCCCTGTTAAGGGGCCTTTGTTAAAGTGGGGTTCCACTCAAATTTTTAACTTAATCTTACCCCTTCAGTTAATTGCATAGATGTTTAAATGCCGCATGAAAATTTTTTTTATCGCTGTAATTACCTTTATATTGTACTTTATTGTGGCACTTCCTGTCTCTCCTCCCATGGGAGTAGGCGTGTTTATTGCCTTTCCCCGGAGCCGCACTGTCTCCTGGGAGCTTAGTGTCAGGCTTCCCAAGATTCAGTGCGGAAACAATGATCATGCGTGTGAACAAGCTGTGAATGAACAGCATTCACCGCATCCAGGAAATCAATGCTTGTGGGCTTCACATGCCCACAAGCAAGATGGAAACAGCCAGCATCACATTTTTTAAGTTATTCTTCAGTACGAAAACAGACAGAGGCGGAAATATTACACCCAAACTGTGAGTATTATTTTGGGATTAGCAAAGTGTCTCAATGACCTAAAAAAAAAAAAAAAGATTGGTCGCCGGACTCCCGATTTAAGGATCTTTGTTGAATGCAAATATTCTTTCCATTGCCATTACCTTGAGCAAGTGTGTGGTGATTACACTGCTTCTCCGACAGGAGAGCAGACATACTATACAAGGGATAGGGGTTAGGTCTCTATGAGGGGTTATAATAGTTGCAAATTTAGTTAATGGGGTGGGCATGTTATATGCTGGGGCATCTATATGATTTGGGGAATAATACAAAAGTGGCATGGTGTTACCCTGTTAAGCTGTGATCGCATGTGATAGACAATACCTGTGCCATGCCACAGCCATAAACCCTGTCCAACAATCTTCATGAAACAGATCGGTAACATAGCATGTAAAAAAATATAAAATCTTCTTTATTTCAATCCATTCAGGTAGGAGGAAAAATACACAAATGTTGGTGCGTTTAAGCACTGGTGGACTTTAATCATTTGTTATGATTAAAAGGCTACAAGGTGTGTTCAACAGATCAAGAAGTTACTAAAATAGAAGGAAGAAAGGGTGTGGAATGTGACACAGAAACGGATGGTTCGATCACTTTGAGTTTGTCCAGTGTGGTGGGCTGGTGGGCTTTGTTATGACCAAAGCCCACCAGGGCTGAAACACATCAATGCTTGTGCATTGTTCCCGTACCTGCATGGATTGAAATAAAAGAAGATTTTATGTTTTTAACATGCCATGCTGCCGACCTGTTTCATGCAGATAGGGGTTGGAGTTTTCTTTGAAGCCTAAGTTGGGGCTTTTATCATATGAATATATGGGCAAACAAACTACTATTTTACCTATAATGACACTGCACTCTAGCCTCTGAATGTTTCTATGTAAAAGTATTGAAAAATAGCAGCCAGAGTTTTGTACTTACAGAGCCTTTAAATAAGCAGCAGCAGATCACTCTATGCTTGAAATGCAGAACTGTTTGTGTTTTGCCTTTAATATTGAAGCTCAGGGCCAATAAATGTTTTCTTTACAGCAGCTTTTTTTTTTTTTTTTTTGTGGACAACAAAGCTTGTGCCAGGACAGCTGAAGAAGTGGCAGTACTGTTGAAGAGGTGATAAGGGATTTGAAGCTGTGTAGTCATTGCAATGTTTGAGATAATATTTTAGAATCCCTTCTATGAAGTGCAATCCAAAAGATTGAGATCAAACCTTGTCTCCAGGTTTATCTCCCATCTGCTTGCTTTATTTTTTTATGATGTCTTTTATTTTGCTGGTGTGCCTTTTTACTTTGTTTTTCAAAGTCCCTTGTTTCGGCTAACTCACGAACAGATGAGGTAGCTGCATTGTACCAGTTATAAATGCTTATTGAAATATTACAGTGCTTCTTTACCAGCACAACACATGCAAAGAAAGGCAAAGAGAAATGGGATGGTTTGGAAGCTCCCTCTGGTGGTTCAGTGCTGGACTGAACACTCATGTTTCTTGATTGGTCAAAAATTAAAGTTTTAATAGCTCTGGCACATGATTCAACAGTAATTTGATTATTGTCATCTGGAGCAGTAGGGATGTGTATGGAGGTATCGTAGACCTCAAAGCAAATCCTTGTCAGAATAATTAAACAAAAGATATCAATGGAGTGTTGGATTTTTGGGCACCATGCACTTATGCAGGAAATGGATCATCAACACTTTCACTGTGAGGATCAGCATGTATGAATACCAATACAGAAAGGGACATAAACAGCATTGGGCTCTCTAAATACACAGTGGTTTGATTTTAACACGGACAATGATTGGCTTTTGTCCATACTTACACTTTAAATGTGATACTGGACAACACAAAAGTATACATACATATAACATGTGGGCTGATACTATTATAATTTAGGACTACTTTTTTGTTCTCTTTTTGAGCAGTTTCCTTTTAAGTCTGCTCTTCTGACGATTTGACAGAAAGCTAAGGGACATTCTGTTATATCTTTTCTTATCCTCTGTCTTCACAATTTGATTTCTACTTTCTCTTTGTCATTCCCAGACACTGCTATTCCCTTCACTTCCTTACTACTGAGAGAGCATTTAATCTCTGTCTGCCTTATGTCCAGTCACTAGAGAAATAGTTTGTTATCATCTCCTCCAGTTATGTCCTAGAAGGATTACTGCTGGTATTGTTCTCCTTGGTGGTAGTTTTTGGGCTAATTAGGAAGAGGTGTCTGAAAGCTTGAGATTATGCTTCATCCATCTGTGGGATACATGTAACACAGATGTGATTGGAGGAAAGAACGGAACCCACTTTTCCATCTTCTGGTCTAGAAAAATGGCCTTTATTACCGTGTGTAAGACCTAAAAGGAAAATATCAATGCCTAAATAAATACATTAATCTTCTGCTGGGACAATAATAAGCAGCCTGTACAGACGTTTCTGCCTCTAGTCCTTTATTGATTAAACCAATTACTTGCAGACTAATATTGCCTTTTATATATCATTTAAAGCCCTTATGTCAGCTTGCTGCAGCTCGTTAGTATGAAAGGTGGTGGCCACAGGGGAGAACCCTGTATGTGCTAAAAGGTGCAAGCGGAAATATACATTTTCTCCAGCTAGAAACCCATTTTTATTGTCACGGGCCTGCATTTAAGTTACAAAGGTGTAGCAATGATTGGCCTATGCTTCTGCCAACAAAGTTATCTGGTGGCTTCTTTTTCCAAGAGCTAGACATGGCATGGAGATTATGGTGAAGTGTTAACTGAGTCCAGTGACACACTTGCCTCTTTAGTTTCAATATGGGGTGCATGCACATAATTGAGACAAATTCTCTGCTCTGGTACAGAAAGAGTCTCAAAATTCTTTATACTTTACTAATCTGTGAGCGTTCTGCTGTTCTTCCTGTTGGGAGAGGTCTGTCACAAACAGGAGGAACCCAGCTGTCCACAGCTCAGCTCCACCACTGGCATCTGGAAATGCCTTCTGTGCCACGTGTGATTGCCACCATTCAGGCAGTGCCTCATTTGCATTAGAGAACAACTTTACTCACAGCTTCCGATCACCACTATATAAGGTCGAACCTCAAACACCCAACTACAATCATGGTGATCTAAAATGATTGTAGTTTCTTTAAAATAGGTTTGACATTAGAACAAAGGGTGTGATTTGTTTCTGCAAACTACATTTTTTCTTTATTATAGATTCTATTGAAAACATAATGCATATTTTATACACAAATTGTACTGGAAGAAATACAAAGTGTTACCATCATCCCTTAAAGTGTTGAGACCCTAAGGGCCCATTCACACCAGAAACTGCACATAACTTAGAATTTTTGACTGCATGTTTACATGCATATGAAGTGCGTTTGAAGCGTACTTGATGTGCACCTGAATGTGTTTTGCATGCGATTTGTGCTACATTTGACGTGCATTCTCTTTACATTTCTGGGCTTGGCTTTCTTGGGTAAAGGGGTGCTGTGCGTTTGTAGAGCAATTGTAAAGAATTGGTCAGCAATGTTTATCTCATTAGAGGTTTCCTTCAGAGGAAACAGACGATAGAGGAGTAATCTGACAATCAAGAGTTCAGAGATTCAAACTTGTTGCTGCTAAGTCTGCAGGGTCCACATTCAGTGTTTAGTGTCTGTTTTGATCAGTCCTCCTTGCTTTCCAGGTACAGAGCAGTGTTGAGATCTAAAGACTTTTAAGAGATTTATGCTGTGGAGTGGAAAATATGACTAGAAAGTGCCTACACTGCTTTTTAGCAGAGGTTGCATGAATGAAGACTCAAAAGCTAGGCTTACATTCTTTCAGGATGTTCTACAACATTGTCATTTAGTTTCATATCTGACAGAATCACTTTAATGTAACTTTTTAATATTTTTAATGCCAGGGCTTGCTCTTTCTGTTACGTTTACAGGGCCTTTAATATCTAGCTTCCATGGAAACCAGCATAATAAAAGAATTAATATAAACCACACTCATTAAGCTAGTATTGTTCGACTCTGTTCCTTTTCATATTTCCATTTTAAACATATCTCCTGTATCTACCAAGTGATTGACTTAAAGGGCATTTGGCATCTCAGTACAGCGAAAGCACTGTGTTTTTATGCAACCTCAATTCTGGGCTCTGATTTTATCTACGGATGAAAATGACCTTAACATTCATAAATCTGCAAGAGCACAATGACTGCTATTTATTTCTAGTTACACAAAAAGAGGCAGGATCATCTCGCATTAGGATTTTTTTTTCTTAAAATTTCTCTCTTATGTATATCTGAAACAATGTATGGGAAATAAAATTTATTGGGATGGATGGCATGAAATCACCTGGTATGTTTATCAAAAGGTCACAAGAAAATGTTCTCGTACATTGTGGCGCTATGCGGCTATACTGCAAGCATGAATTAAATTCCCCACTCATTTCTAATTGGATTTGTGAAGTGGAAAAAGTGATATGATAAATGTCCAACTTTGTGATAATAAGGAGGCAGATGTATGAATGTGCTAAATCTTTTATGTCATTTTTACTATCAAGTACACACACACACACACACACACATACTGATGTACAGAACTGTATGGTGCTTCACTATGGCAGCCAATGGTGGTTGTTGGTGGTCTACTCTTTTCAGGATGCTTAAAATGTTAGCGAGCAGTTAAAAGTGCACCTGTGTCACAAAGCAATCACACAAACCTGATTGACCACACCTTTATGTAAATTCCCGCCCCTTGTGATTATTTTAGGTAAAAAAAAAAATAACTGCTGTTAGAATTCATATACAAACAGGAAGCCAGCACTTGGAGTCTATCAGCACCAGCAGATCTTCACATGGTGACTGATGTTAGTTGTGGTAACCAGTCTTGAGCTAAGTCTCATTGCTCACCACAATTGGTAATTATACTATCTCACAAAAGCGAGTACACCCCTCACATTTTTGTAAATATTTTATTATATCTTTTCATGTGACACCACTGAATAAATGACACTTTGCTACAATGTAAAGTAGTGAGTGTACAGCTTGTATAACAGTGTAAATTTGCTGTCTCCTCAAAATAACTTAACACACAGCCATTAATGTCTAAACCGCTGGCAACAAAAGTGAGTACACACCTAAGTGACAATGTCCAAATTGGGCCCAAAGTGTCAATATTTTTTGTGGCCACCATTATTTTCCAGCACTGCCTTAAACCTCTTGGGCATGGAGTTCACCAGAGCTTCACAGGTTGCCACTGGAGTCCTCTTCCACTCCTCCATGATGACATCATGGAGCTGGTAGATGTTAGAGACCTTGCGCTCCTCCACCTTCCATTTGAGGATGCCCCACAGACGCTCAATAGGGTTTAGGTCTGAAGACATGCTTGGCCAGTCCATCACCTTTACCCTCAGCTTCTTTAGCAAGGCAGTGGTCATCTTGGAGGTTTGTTTGTGGTCATTATAATGTTGAAATACTGCCCTGCGGCCAAGTCTCTGAAGGCAGGGGATCATGCTTTGCTTCAGTATGTCACAGTACATGTTGGCATTCATGGTTCCCTCAGTGAACTGTAGCTCCCCAGTGTCGGCAGCACTCATGCAGCCCCAGACCATGACACTGCCACCACCACCCTTGACTGAAGGAACGACACACTTGTCTTTGTACTCCTCACCTGATTGCCGCCACACACACTTGACACCATCTGAACCAATTAAGTTTATCTTGGTCTCATCAGACCACAGGATATGGTTCCGGTAATCCATGTCTTTAGTCTGCTTGTCTTCAGCAAACTTTTTGCGGGCTCTCTTGTGCATCATCTTTAGAAGATGCTTCCTTCTGGGACAGCAGCCATGCAGACCAATATGATGCAGTGTGCAGTCTATGGTCTGTGCACTGACAGGCTGACACCCCACCCCTTCAACCTCTGCAGAAATGCTGGCAGCACTCATACGTCTATTTCCCAAAGACAATCTCTGGATATGACGCTGAGCATGTGCACTCAACTTATTTGGTCGACCATGGCGAGGTCTGTTCTGAGTGGAACCTGTCCCGTTAAACTGCTGAATGGTCTTGGTCACCATGCTGCAGCTTAGTTTCAGGGTCTTGGCAATCTTCTTATAGCCTAGGCCATCTTTATGTAGAGCAACAATTCTTTTTTCAGATGCTCAGAGAGTTCTTTACCATGAGGTACCATGTTGAACTTCCAGTGTCCAGTATGAGAGAGTGAGAGTGATAACACCAAGTTTAACACGTCTGCTCCCCATTCACACCTGAGACCTTGCAGCACTAACGAGTCACATGACACTGGGGAGGAAAAATGGCTAATTGGGCCCCATTTTCACTTAGGGGTGTACTTACTTTTGTTGCCAGTGGTTTAGACATTAATGGCTGTGTGCTGAGTTATTTTGAGGGGGCAGCAAATTTACACTGTTATACAAGCTGTACACTCACTACTTTACATTGTAGTAAAGTGTCATTTCTTCAGTGTTGTCACATGAAAAGATATAATAAAATATTTACAAAAATGTGAGGGGTGTACTCAATTTTGTGAGATACTGTTTATGTCCCAAGTGAAGAAAAGAGAAAAGTAGCAGGGCACTTCCAAGTAGTAAAGCAGGGAACACAATATGGGAGATGGTAATTAGACCTTGTAAATTATTTGAATTTAATTGTTTCAATGCAGGTCAGGCAAAGTACATGGCTGACTGCTGAAGTGTGAAAAATTACTTTCTTGCTGTTACTATTCTTCCTCTCCCAAAATCCTTAGCTACTGTCTTCAGATTTTTTTTACTGTTACCTAAAATTCTGTAGCCCTATTATTGAAAACAACAATGAGTAGTTTTTGTAATGCTTAAGAAAAAAAAGTGATAATCTTTCAAATTGGAACATCTTGGACAGGGGCGGTAACTTGTTTGCAAAAGGCGTAAAGGGGCCATCTCTTTTAAACTGGAAACAACCATGCCTATACAAGGATGGGGGGGGGGGGGGGCTTCTATGTCATCTGTTCTCCACATATAATGCCATTAATATGCCTACCCTGGAGATTTGACAACATTTCGCACCTTCAGCCATTTGGGTCTAATGATTAGCACCTCCGCAGACACCATAAAACCAAGGGATGGAATTATGTAACTAGAACAGGGTGGTTCCACAACTTTCACACCTCCAGTCCTGTTCTTGGACAATCAACACCTGCCTTGACACATTCCAAGTTGATTGGGTTAAGGTGACTAGCATGTGCTGTATATTCACAAAGAGTCTCTACCTGACATTCATTATAACTAAAAAAGTGGCTTGGATAAGATGCAAAACATCTTCAGCATCATAGAACAAGTTCAGATGAATATGACTAACTAATACTAGCTATGACTGCTGCTCTGCATAAGCTTTGCTGTCAGCCAACATGAACCAGTGGAGAGGATAAGTGTAGAAAGGACATTTTTGGGGGTATAAGATTTTGGACTGGTTCCAATCGGCTTTCCTATTGCTACTGAGTTGGTAAAGGTGTTAAAGGCTAGTACCGATATTTCCGTTTGGGGACTCTGGCTCCATATATCATAGACACCAGTGGTGATAATTTCATCAATACTTTGTGCCTCTGACATATTCTTTCAGCTATATGTATTCCTCTTTCCTGGTGCCTCCCATGGCAGCATACCCATGGTTGGTTGCTCCGCCCCCTACCAACCCACAGGACCATTTTAACTCTATAAAAAAGAGTTCCTCCCCTTAGTCAGTATTCTTTACTTTGTCCTCATGCCAGCAGGATCATTATCAGCCTTACCTCACCGCTTTATGGTGTAACCATTGCAGGTTCATTTTCTCCTGCAGTATGGAGTCCCATCGCTTGGGCTGCTAAAGGCGCCAGATAAGTATGGGAGGCCGTTTTTTTCTGTGGATCTTTTTTTGGGCCATATTGGAAGATTAACAGGAGCTTAGCCTCTCCTCTATGCTCTTCCCTGATGGTATGTCTCTTATCCGTATGTGAGCAGGCTGTTACTTGCATTGCAGCGTCCCTCTATGGATTATGTCCCCCCCCCCCTCCTCCTGTAGCAGTGTGCGGCGCTTCGCGCGCGCCAATCGGCTCTGTTTTACTTGGCGGGGGGCGGAGTCACGGCGTGACATCATGTGACAGTACGGCGCATGCCCAGTAGCGAACTGAAGCCGTCGGCGGCCATCTTGGTACTCCCAAAGCGCTCTCAGCATAAATGGAGAGCCTGGGATTCATTACAGGGCCAGCTATCAAGGTGAAGACATCTCCCTTAAGTGTCTTCCCTATTTTTTGCAATGGAGCCTGGCCAAGGTATTTAGGGGCTTGCAAATGGGTACTTTTGTTTGGGGTTATGTATATGTATTGTGTATCTATGTGTATAATATGTGTATGTATATATATGTGTATATATATATATATATATATATATATATATATATATATATATATATATGTATGTGTGTGTATATATATATATATATATATATATATATATATATAGTTAAAAAGGAAAGCAGCTGCCCATAGTAATGTGATACCGCAATAAAAAGATCCTCATCATACCACTAGGTAAGTTTTAAAGGAAAAAAAAAAAAAAGAGCACTACGGGCAAATTAGAACATATTTTTTGTTTCTACAGCCCGCACTGGGGATCATCCCGCAGATCATCTCAACGTAGCTCCTCAGATAGGAGATCCAAAGGTCATAGGAGCTCAGGACACTCTCACTCATCCTCAGCTCATGCCTCCCGCAGTGGCCAGAGGTCACCCCGACATACCCCTAGCAGACACAAATCCCACAAACCGGTGTATCCAAAAGAGAAGACCTGTTGGGTATGTGGAAGACAAGTGCTGCCGGAAAAACTGGTATGCGAGAAGTGTCTACTAGAGGCTACAGGGGATAAAGAGAAAGATAAGCAGCAGTCTCTGGAATCAATTAAGAGCTTGATCAAGGATTTAATCAGGGAGTTGGCCCTCTCCCAAGACCAAATTAACCCACCTTTGCCTGAAGCAGCAGTAAGCGCATCCACTCCTCATTCGGACGCAGAGGTGGATTCTGAAGACGAGGCGGAAGGGGTGGATAGCAATTTTTCAGCTTTTGACTTCGCTCTAGTTGAGCCTTTCATAACCGCGGTCAAGGATGCAATCCAGTGGGAGGAAAATCCGGAGCCACCTTCTAAAACAAAGAAATATTTCCCACATCTGAAAAAGAAGGTATCAACTTTTCCCTTGATGGAAGAAATCAAGGAGGTGGTAACAGATGAATGGCAGAAGGTAGACAGAAGACCTATGGCGTATAATCGTTTTCTTAAGTTATATCCACTGGCATAAGCAGATGCCCAACATTTTGATGCTGTACCAACTGTGGACGCCTCAATTATGAGGTTGGCTAGAAACTCGACCTTGCCACTAGAAGACGCAGTCTCCTTTAACCACTAAGTCACCGCCCACCGTCATATGACGGCGGGACGAGGCTTCTGTTGTTCTGGGCGGACGTCATATGACGTGATCGCCCTCCCGAGCCACTAGGGGGCGCGCGCACCCGCTGCGTCACTCGGGACCCGGTGCGCGTGCCCGGCGGCCGCGATGTCCGCCGGGCACCCGCGATTGCCGGGTAACAGAGCAGGACCGTGGATCTGTGTATGTAAACACAGATCCACGTCCTGTCAGAGAGGAGAGGAGATCGATGGTGTGTCCCTTGTACATAGGGACACCGATCGGTCTCCTCCCCTAGTGAGTCCCCTAATACCACAGTTAGAATCACCTCCCTAGGTCATACATTAACCCCTCGATCGCCCCCTAGTGTTAACCCCTTCCCTGCCAGTCACATTTACACAGTAATCAATGCATTTTTATAGCACAGATCGCTGTATAAATGTGAATGGTTCCAAAAATGTGTCAAAAGTGTCCGATATGTCCGCTGCAATATCGCAGTCACAATAAAAATCGCAGATCGTCGCCATTACTAGTAAAAAATAAATAAATAAAAATGCTATAAATCTATCCCCTATTTTGTAGACACTATAACTTTTGCGCAAACCAATCAATATACGCTTATCGCGATTTTTTTTTACCAAAAATATGTAGAAGAATACGTATTGGCCTAAACTGAGGAAAAAATTTCTTTAAAAAAAAAAAAAAAATTGGATATTTATTATAGCAAAAAGTAAAAAATATTGTGTTTTTTCAAAATTGTCCCTCTTCTTTTGTTTATAGCGCAATAAATAAAAACCGCAGATGTGATCAAATACCACCAAAAGAAAGCTCTATTTGTGGGGAAAAAATGATAACAGTTTCATTAGGGTGCAGTGTAACATGACCGCGCAATTGTCATTCAAAGTGCGACAGCGCTGAAAACTGAAAAATGGCTTGGGCAGGAAGGGGGTGAAAGTGCCCTGTATTGAGGTGGTTAAAGATGTCCTTGACGGAAGGATTGACTCAGACCTGAAAAAAAAACATATCAGGTGGCTGGAGGAGCATGCAAGCCAGTGGTAGCTCTGACTTCGATCTCAAGGGCCACCAGAGTATGGTCAGACAATGTGGAAACGGCCCTCAGACAAGGGGTAGGTTCAGAAGAAATCATTAAGGCACTGGATGAAATAAAGCTGGCCTCAGATTTCATAGCAGAAGCGGCTATTGACGTCCTAAAATGCTCTTCCAGGGCCATGCTGTATTCCATAACGGCCAGAAGAGCGTTGTGGCTAAAACCATTTTCGGCCGACCTAACGTCTAAGCAATCATGGTGTCGTATTCCATACGATGGGAAAGCCCTGTTTGGCGAAAAAATTGATATGGCAATTACCAGAGTCACAGGGGGGGAAAGTGGGCTAATTCCCCAGAACAGAAGCAGGAGGAAGAGATTTGCAAACCGCCCAGCGGGCCAGTTAAGAGGGAAGGACTCCAGATCCTACCGTCTGGGAAGGGAGTACAGAAGGGGCTGGAAAGGTTCACAAGCTACCTTTCTGAGATCGGCTAAACCAAAAGCCTCTACATCCACGGTTGATGGCCAGAAGTCCTTTTGACGCCCTCTCCACCCAAACCGGTCCGGTAGGAGCCCGTCTAAAGGCGTTTGCTCGGGTTTGGGTGGAAGGTTGTGTAGACCAGTGGGCAGTGTCCCCGGTCTGTCAAGGTCATTTCTGGGGATTCAAAAGGCAGCCTCCCCTCCCCTCTAGAAGGAGGCCCTTCTTCAATATGTCAAAATGCTTGTTCTCCAGCAGGCAGTAGTACCAGTTCCAGACTTGGAGAAGCACTTAGGCTTTTATTCCCCAGTCTTCTTGGTCCCCAAAAAATCAGGGGGTTGGAGGCCGGTGCTAGACCTGAAGAGGCTGAACAGGTATATCCGGGTGGAACATTTCAAGATGGAGTCCTTAAACACAGTCATTCTATCTGTTCAGCCAGGAGATTGGGTGGCGTCCGTAGACCTTCAGGATGCGTATCTGCACATACCTATCCGCCCTAAGTTTCAACCTTTTCTTCGTTTCAGAATAGGCGACTTACATCTTCAATTCCAATGCCTTCCCTTCGGGATTTCAACAGCGCCCAGAACTTTCACCAAAGTGCTAGTAGCGATCTTGGCTCCTCTTCGAGAGAAGGGGATTCGAGTACTACACTATTTGGACGATATTCTAGTTCTTTCTCAGCACAGGCAGACCTTGGTGATACATGTACAGTTGGTCCTAGACACACTGATAAAGTTTGGTTGGCTAATCAACTACACCAAAAGTCAACTTACGCCCACACAGGAGATAATTTACCCAGGGGCATTCTTCAACACTCCAGGAAGAGCAGTTTCACTCCCGGCAGAAAAAATCCCTTCATTGATAGGGAAAGTGAAAAGGGCGCTAGCAAGCCATTCTATGGCAGCATCAGACTGTCTGAGCCTGCTAGGTTCCCTCTCTTCATGCATACCTATGGTGAAATGGGCCAGATGGCATCTACGGACTTTCCAGGTGGGCTTTTTATCACAGTAGACGAAAGATCGCCTAGAGCAGAGGATATTGATTACACCTACAATGAAATCCAGCCTTTGGTGGTGGACAAGACCATCCAACCTTCTGCTTCACTGTCCCCTTGGCCCCATCCCATGGACTGTTCTGATGACAGACGCAAGTCAGTTAGGATGGGGGGCACATTACCAAGACCAGTTGGTACAGGGCAGATGGCAATTCAATGCAACAGAGGTAGTATCAAACACCTTGGAGCTAAGGGCGGATTGGTTAGCAATCCTGTCTCTGGCCACCTTCCTCAGGGGAAAATCCATCCTTCTCCAGATGGACAACAAAGCGGCAGTAGCTTATGTTCAGAATCAAGGAGGAACGCACAGCAGGTCCCTTCTGAACGAAGTGACACCTATTCTGACATGGGCCGAGAGGAATTTAGTCAACCTAGGGGCCTCATATATCCCAGGGCCAGAGAACCAGTTAGCCGATCAGCTTTCAAGATCTTTCAGCCACAACAATGAGTGGTCTCTAAATCTGAGGGTCTTCTCCTGGATATGCCAACAATGGGACACTCCCCAAATAGACCTATTTGCCTCCCCGCTCAATGCGAAGACACCGCTTTTCTTTTCAAGGTTCCCATCTCCGAAATCAGCAGGGGTGGATGCCCTAACCCAGCCATGGAACTTTCAGATGGCATACGCATACCCACCAACTCCATTGATACTGAGGTTTCTCCAACGTCTAACCACAGAAGCGATCACAGTTTTGGCAGTGATCCCATACTGGCCCAAGAGACCGTGGTTCACGTTGCTAATCAAGATGACCTTGTGCAAACCGCTTCACCTTCCACGCATAGACAACCTTCTGTCTCAATGCAAGTTTTGTCACCCGCACCCGGAGATCCTAGACTTGAGGGTTTGGAAGTTGAGCGGAAAAGGTTGGGCGAGTTAGGATGTTCGCATAATGTCATTCAAACACTACTACAGGCCAGAAAAGCATCTATGAATTCCACATACTATAGAGTTTGGAGAAAGTTTACGGAATTGGCAGAAACTAACCATTTCGATCCTCTAAACCCCGGAATCCAGAACATACTCCTCTTTTTACAGAGTGGATTGGACTTAGGTTTGGGCCTGAATATGCTTAAGGTCCAGGTTTCAGCCCTTTCGGCTCTAACAGACACCCGGTGGGCGCTAGATCCTCTGGTGGAACGTTTCTTGAAAGCAGTTTTAAGATTGAGACCTCCTAGAAAGACGCTATACCCCAAATGGGATTTGACTATCGTGCTTAATATCCTTTCAAAACCTCCGTTTGCTCCCACAGAAGAATGCACCTTGGAGGATATTTCTCTGAAGGCAGTCTTTCTAGTCGCCATCACTTCGGGTCGCAGGGTATCAGAGATCCAAGCATTAGGGTCACAAGAACCCTACATTACCTTCTTCCCGGACAGTGTGATGTTGCAACCTATTCATCAGTTTATCCCTAAAGTACCTTCAGTCTTCCATCTGAATCAAGAGTGGGTTCTTCCAGCATTCGGGGAGGATCCAGCCTCCTCAAAACTGCATGAGTTGGATATAGCCAGATCCCTAAGTCACTACCTAAATTTGAAGCAGCAGTTCAGGAAAGATCAACGGCTATTTGTCATCCCCAAGGGTGCCAGGAAGGGAATGGCAGCATCTAAGACGACCTTGGCAAGCTGAATTGTAAGGTTAATCCAAAGAGCATATCGGGCTAGTGATCTCCCAGTTCCAGATGCGGTCAATGCGCACTCAACGCATGGAATAGTCTCCTCCTGGGCAACTTTGGCGCGGGTCTCCCCTGAGACAATTTGTCGAGCGGCCAGCTGGTCGTCCTTCAGCACGTTCATGTCCCACTATAGTGTGGACCCAGCAGCCTTTACTTCCCGAGAGTTTGAGGAAAGGACTTTGCAGTCATCTGTACTGTAGCTTTTTTGTTTAATTAAATTGCTTTATTGCAGTACCCTCCCTGTAAGCGAGTTATTTACCATGGGTATGCTGACATGGGAGACACCAGGAAAACGGAAAATTGAATACTTACCTTTCCGTAATTTTCCTTTCCTGGTGCCTGCCCATGGCAGCATACACCCTCCCTTCAATGATCCTTAGCGTTATGAGATCTAGTTACAAGAATACTGACTAAGGGGAGGAACTCTTTTTTATAGAGTTAAAATGGTCCTGTGGGTTGGTAGGGAGCAGAGCAACCAACCATGGGTATGCTGCCATGGGCAGGCACCAGGAAAGGAAAATTACGGAAAGGTAAGTATTCAATTTTCCATTGTCTTTTTTGACAATTTTTCATGTAGGTGTCCATCTAGGCAAAGTGGCACCATCATTCCAGCTCTGTAGTACCCAACACAGTTAAACTGAAGTAGACATTCTAGTAAATATATCTTGAAATTAGATATGAGAAGCCAGCATATAGTTTAACTTGTCAGTTCCCATGGAAAACTGGTTTATTGGTTTTGGATTGAGATGGGACTTTGAATATATTCAGTTATATTAATAGTTTCTTATTTTAAAACTATGACCTGCTTTTCATTTAGACTACACCTCTTTGTTCTCCTCTGATAATACTCCTGTCTGCTTGTCTTCCAGCTGGATAATCTTTTCCGAAATTCTGATGTGAAGAGGGACTTCAGAAGCATCCGTGTACGGGACTTGGGTCCTAGCAACTCCATCAGAGCCATAGTGGAAGTACATTTTGATCCAGGTTTGTTAATTCGGGCAGACATATGAAATGTGCAGTGAGAGTAATTATATTATGTCTGGTTTATTTATTTTACAACCACAGCATGACTACCACAGAAAAAAAAACTGATTAAAATATACTTTAAAGACACATAATGTAGAGGGAGATTTACTAGAACTAGTGCGCACAAAATCTGGTGCAGCTGTGCATAGTAACTAATCAGCTTCTAACTTCAGCTTATTCAATTAAGCTTTGACATCCGTCTAGCAGATTGGATTGCAGTTGGGTGTAAAGGGACAGGCGATCCGTTTACATCAGACCATCCATAGAGGAGAGCAGGATGTGTCTGTGTCTGCTCTGCGTTAGCAGACCGGACACGGACCAGCCATCCGCCTGCTCAGCAGAGATCACGGACAGATTCCCCGCTGAACAGGCGGACTCCAACGAAGCCTGCCTCATGTGTAAGGGGCCTTATTGACATGATGCAAAGAGTAGCAGTGTGTTGCAAAATAACAAACAAAAAACACCTTTTTTTCTTATTGGTTGCCAGAAAACTGAACACGCTGGAAAAGATGTGCTTCTATGCCTGGTGTGTTCTGGTTAGGCACTAGAAGGCACTGTATTGCCCAACACAGTTTCAACATTTATTTCATGTGTAATGTTTATAAAGCTGCTGCTTGTTTTTTCTTGATCCTGACCAAATTTAGCAGTCACATGTGAACACAAAAATCCGGAAAGCTGCACTCCCACACGATATAATCCAAATCTTTATTGAAAAATCATAAAAGTACAGGATGGGTACAGCGGGGGGTGAGAGAGAGAATGAGGTTGACGCATTTCACACGATAAACGGCCTACTCATCCTTGGGATTACCTACAGGCTAAATGCCGTCTCACCTGTGAGCAGTGGGATTTTCCTTCCTGACCAACTTTAGGTTGCCATTCTCCGGAATATATTTATATTTAAAATTATAATTGGCTTCAGTTTAGGAAAGTAATGGAAGTATTGTCTGAAACTTGTTCTTAACAATGACCCAATTATATTATTTCTTAACATTAAGGGAGAATGAAAGGAAGAATCTGACTGCTTTCTGTGGGTCAGCACAGATTGAGACAACTGTGCCCCTCTCATGTTTTCCTAAATTAAGCCATATTATATAATTTTTTGTAGATACAAGAATCAGCCTGTTCCACAAGAAGCTGTACATTAGGTTATCTAATACTGACTCCAACTAATGTTAGCTATACAGCATTGATGGTCCTCAGGGAACAGTTCCACCCCAAGTGCTGCATCACAGTATGCTTCAAGATTGTGTTGGCCAGCTGGTGCTCATACATTAGGAAATTGAAAGAACTCTTAAATGTGTAATGCCAGCAGGATACAATTGGGTTGTATTGTTTCTCTTCTGTTTTAGCTACCAGCCTGACTGCTATTGATGTGCAGAAAGCATTGCTGGCAAGACTCAAGAGCACCAAGAAGAAGGCAATAACAATAAAGAAGCCAATCCAGGACAACGTGAAGTTCTTGGACTTTGGTGAGATCCCTGGTACATCGTCCTGTTTCATTCTCAACTCTACAGCCTTGAGTCCCATTTGGGAAGTAAAATGCCGATCAATTTGGATTTTTCAGTTTCTTGATGCAGAAATTATATTTTGTCCCTTTGCCCATTACAGATGAGTAAATAAAAATACATTAATCTCACTAATGAGCTGCTAGCTGGTGCTCTCTAGAACATTTTTCAAAATAAATGTCAACATGTGATGTTTAGGGACAGATATAAAGGCAAACTGAGCTCAGGATATTGGTCGTGGTAGCAGATGTACAATGAAGTCAAGCTAACACAGTCATGCATGCTCATATTAACCCCTCTAATGGTGTGACCTTTTGCTGTAGTCACAGAGGAGCAGCCATGCCCATACCCAGAGATTGAATGGATGGGTCAGTGCATTGAAGCTCATCTGTTCAATGTTTCTCGCCTTCCACAACTACTGTTCCCATTAAATGATATGTTGGTAGTCCAGGGGTTACATCTCAGATTCAGGGGTATGACTTTTTTTAAAATGAAAATGAAGTTTATAGTTTTACCAAATAACCACACATAAATTGCATCTGAATACGTAAAAACACCAGGAATTATTTGTAAAATGTGTAAATAATTAGGAGAATTATGTTTATAAAATGTACAGTGGTCAAGGGGTAATTAAGAGAAACATATAGTAGGGGTGTCTGCTAAACACTATCTTTTATTAAAAAAAATCCATCTTTCAAATGAATAAGCGTATGCTATAGAACATTGTGCAGATTCTCCTATAATGTAACACTTTATAAACAGGTTCTGTAGTCTTGTGCATTAATGCGTACAACATAGCCAGCTGTATCTGAAAAGGATGTGTTGATAGCAAGCTCAGGTGGCAAATACTTAACTATGGAGACTATTGACATCTATGGCTGTGTGCATAATGCACAAGCATGCAAGCCATTTATGGAGACAGTTCGGCACCAGCTAGATCACTGACATGTTTTCATAAACTGAAATTTTAAAATCTCTAATGTTAAATGTTCTATTATTCCTACTCCTGATGAAATGAACCGCTAAAATCTTCCCTGCTAGGGATGCCTGAAGAGCAACATGCTCAGACCTCACCATGCAAGGGAACGCACAACAGCTGCAGGATCAGACTAGATTTTAAATGAGCCATACTGAGTTAGAGTAACTTCACTGTACTGAGACAATCATCATTACCACACAGCATGGGTAACTGTGCTTACTCACTTTATGGTGAAAACATTTTATTGATTTTTTTGCTGGGTGAGACTGAGCCATTCTGCATTACAGTGTTCTAAATGATTAGAGTAAATCTTCTTATGTTAAATATTGCCATTAAAACAACAGATTTTCTTAAACCCTATATTTCTGTTTAGACTGGGTACCTGTTATGGTTACAACCACCACAACAACTGCAGCAACAACTAGTACCATGGCAACAACCAGCACTGTTGCAGCCACTATGCCTGTACTTGCTACAACTAATATGGCCACTACCCCACCTCCCAAGAGGACAACCGCTGCCAAGACCACACCTGTGCCTCTTGTCCAGCACCCTGTTACCACAGTGAGGATGACTACAAAACGACCCGTGACTAGTACAAAAAGGCCAATGACCACTACCGCTACTTTACCAAGGAGGAAACCAGCTCGTGTACCCACACCTGCCAAGAAGCCTCCAAGACCCTGTGACTCACATCCGTGCATGCATGGTGGCACCTGTGAAGACGATGGCAAAGAGTTTACCTGCAGCTGTCCAGCTGGAAAAGGAGGAGTTGTCTGTGAGAAAGGTAAAGAAAAACTGCGTTCAAATTATTCTGAGGAACTGAACTTGTTTAATTGGTGACATTATATGATATATGATCACTTACATCAGGGGTTTCCAACCAGTGGCCCGCATAGCCCTCTGATGTGGCCCGCGACTTCCTGTTCTGGGATGGTAGGTTGGCAAGCCCAGATCGCAGGTTGCCAACCCGCCATCCCAGAGCATCAGTCAAAAGGCTGCAGAGCAGAGCCACATAACCCGTTGCTTCCTGTATAGTGCCAACTCCTGTCACAGACGGAGTGATACCAAATGCACACTGCTCGGGACAGCAACAGCCAGCAATACCTGAATGGAAGGCTGTTATTAAAGGTAAGTTTATTACTAAAATCACAGTGTGTGTATATATGGGCATATCTGTTCTGCAGTGGTTACTCGGCTGCTCTCAAACTGACCCGCAGACGCAGTGCAGTACAGTCTGGGTTACTTGCACTGAGCCATAGACTTCTGTTATTACTTACGGGTTTGGTGCACTTTCAGAAAGTGCACCACACCTGCAGGATATAAAAGAAGTATATGGCAAAGTGCAGCTAACCCACAGGAAAGCCACAGATGCACTGCACCTTCGGTGTGGGTAAACCACAGCGCATCAGTGTGAAAGTAGCCTTAGACCCCTTTTCACACAATCTGTCCGACCCAATCATTCATTCAACTCTATGGCGCATCACATGTAAACAGACTTGTGTCCAGTCCAATCCGCTAGAAAAAACAGAAGGGGATCCATCCACTTCTGTCTGGCCAGATTGGATCGGGGGGCTTACAGAGTAGAGTGGGCTGTGTCCCTGTCCGCTCTACATATGCAGAGTGGACACAGACCTGTCATCTGCCCGCTCCGCTCATTGTGGCCCGCTACTGGTTACCAAGTGGCTTAACCCTCGCTCTTCAAAAGGTTGGGCACCCCTGACGTACATAGTGTTACCTAGGTACATACATTATTTTGGGCTGAAACAATGTGGTTTATTTACTAAAGGCAAATAGACTGCACACGTTGGAAGTGCAGTTGTACTCTGCAACTGCATTTGCTCCAGAGCTTTCACCATCCAATAAAGTGCAAGCAAAAATGCTGTTTTTTTATTTTTTTTATTTTTCTAGCTTGTGATTGGGTGTTCTTTGCAAAGTGAAGCTTCACCTCATTTACTAAGCTCTGGCGCAAATGCCCTTGCAGAGTCCAAATGCAAATGCAAAGTTCAGTCTATTTTCCTTTTTTGGCCCTATGTATACTTTTGTTGCACTGTGTCAAGTGCAGCAGTGATGTCATCAGAGGCATACTGAGCTACGGCCATGATGGAGCCATTGATAAAGAGCCTCAAAAAGCTTTTTTTTTATGTTTGACAGAATCATTAGAAATATTTAATCCTGTCAAAAAATACCGCCTTAAAGTGGTTGTATACCCTTTTTTGTATTTTCACCTACAGGTAAGCCTATAATAAGGCTTACCTGTAGGTAAAATGAATAGCTCCTAAACCTGTACAGTTTAGGAGATATTCACTTTGCATGCAGCTGCTGACATCAGCGGCGCATGCGCTGTGAAGGCCCGGCTGCCAGAAAGAAGTCTCCCACACATATGCGCGGGAGTGAGGACATCGCGGCACCGGCCACTCACAGCACAGGAGCCGCAAATCCGGAAGACACGCCGAGGGGAAATGTCAGCTCCCTCAGCGTGGACCAGGATCAGCTGCCGACGCCTCGTTCTAAGGTAAGTATTTCATAATGAGATAGTATGCGGTGCATACTAGCTCTTAATGTCTTTTGCCTTACAGGTTTAAAAGAAAAAAAAATTCTGCGGGTATACAGCCGCTTTAAGGTAAAATAGCTTGAGGCTTTAAAACCACTTTAACAGCTTCAGATCCGGGCCATTGCCAAATGACGGCAACAGCGCGGATCTAAATTGCCGGGACGACGTCTATTGACGTCGTCCCGTGCATGAGCGGCCGGCGCGCTCGGTGATCAGCGAGTCTATGAGACTCGCCTGATCACAGATCAGAGTAAGGGGTTGGTCCCGACCCCTTACCACATGATCAGCTGTCAGCCAATGACAGCTGATCATGTGATGTAAACAGAGCCGGTAATCGGCTATTTTTCCTCCTCGCGCTAACAGCGCGAGGAGGAAAAAAAAAACCCGATCACCGGCGGCCGTGATCGGGACATCAGTCCCGATCACGGCGATCTTCTAACACAAGGCAATAGGCAGCAGTGCTGCCTGCCAGTGCTCACCAGCGTCACCCATCAGTGCCCACAGTGCCAACAATCAGCGCCACCCATCAGTGCCCACAGTGCTACCCATCAGTGCCCACAGTGCTACCCATCAGTGCCCACAGTGCTACCCATCAGTGCCCACAGTGCCACCCATCAGTGCCCACAGTGCCACCCATCAGTACCACCCATCAGTGCCACCCATCAGCACCCACATCAGTGCCACCCATCAGCACCCACATCAGTGCAACCTATCAGTGCCCATCAGTGTCACCTACCAGTGCCCATCAGTGCCACCCATCAGTGCCCCCCCATCCGTGGTACCTATCCGTGCCACCCATCCGTGCCACCCATTCGTGCCACCCATTCGTGCCACCCATCCGTGCCACCCATCCGTGCCACCCATCCGTGCCACCCATCCGTGCCACCCATCCGTGCCACCCATCTGTGCCACCCATCCGTGCCACCCATCCGTGGCCATCAGTGCCGCCTTATCTGTCCCCATCAGTGCCGCCTTATCTGTCCCCATCAGTGCCGCCTTAACTGTGCCTATCAGTGCCGCCTTAACTGTGCCCATCAGTGCCGCCTTATCTGTGCCTATCCGTGCCCATCAGTGCAGCCTATCAGTGCCCACCAGTGCTGCCTCATCAGCGCATATCAATGAAGGAGAAAAATTACCTGTTTGCAAAATTTTATAACAAACTATTAAACATGATTTTTTTTTTTCAAAAATGTCCATCTTTTTTTGTTTGTTTAGCAAAAAATAAAAATTCCAGATGTGATCAAATACCACCAAAAGAAAGCTCTATTTGTGGGAAAAAAATGATAAAAATTTCATTTGGATACAGTGTTGTATGACCGCGCAATTGTCATTCAAAGTGCGACAGTGCTGAAAGCTCAAAATTGGTCTGGGCAGGAGGGGGGTTGAAGTGCCCAGTAAGCAAGTGGTTAAATATCCTTTAAACCTAAAACCTGACTGGAATCTAATTTTTCCCTATTAATTAAAAAAATACCTTTCTGGTATCTCAAAATCAAGGTGCAAATTATTTCATAATTTATTTTATTCCAAAAAGATTTTTATTAGTATTGAAATTGGCATAAAGTAACAACATTAATGCTAAGAAAGACATCACCTATGTTGCACATTTTTCAGTCAAAGGAGCAGATAAGACCAGATCTGTACAATATAGCATACACAGATGGAATGCATTACATAGACAGCTGGCAAGTTATCAAATTGCTGAAGACAAATGAAACCAGAGACCTAATTACAGACTCCTCAGAAATAAGTGCAAAATAATATGTTATGTGCATTCTCAAATATAGGGATATTTGGAACTTAGTATTACCCATAGATATAACAGATCAGAAATAAGCACAACCCCAATTCCAAAAAAGTTGGGACTTTTTGTAAAATCTACATAAAACAGAATGCAATGATTTGCATATCTCCTAAACCCATATTTTATTCACAATAGAAAACATATTAAATGTTTAAACTGAGAAAATGTACTATTTTAAGAAAACAAAAGTAATTTTGAAATTCATGGCAACATCACATCTCAAAAAAGCTGGGACAGGGCCATGTTTACCACAGTGTAGCCCCCCCTTCTTTTAACAACTGTAAAAATCTGGGAACTGAGGAGACAAGTTGCTGGAGTTTTGGCAGAGGATTGTTGTCCCATTCTTCCCTGATATAGGATTCTAATTGCTCAACAGTCCTGGGTCTTCTTTGTGGTATTTTTAATTTCAAGATGCACCAAACATTTTTAATTGGTGAAAGGTATGGACTGCAGGCAGGCCAGTTCAGCACCCAGACTCTTCTACCACAAAGATGTGCTGTCATAGACTCCTTATGCAGTTTAGCATTGTCCTGCTGATATATGCAAGGCCTTTACTGAAAAAGACATCCTCTGGATAGGAGCATATGCTGCTCTAAAACCAGCATTGATGGTGCAAGCTGCCTGTTTCATATGCACTAATATACCCTCGTACCATCAAAGATGCAAGATTTTGAACTGAGCACTTATAACAAACCGGAAGGTCCCTCTCCTCTATAGTCCGGAGGACACAGCGCTCATGATTGCCAAAAAAGAATGTCAAATTTCCATTCATGTGACAGAACAGTTTTCCACTTTGCAACAGACTATTTTAAATGAGCTTTATCCCATTTCTGGATCATGTTCAGATACGGCTTCTTCTTTGCATGATAGAGCTTTAATTTTTGGGTGGCACGACAAGCTTTGTTCACAGACAGTGTTTTTGTAAGTATTCCTGAGCAAATCCATCACAGAATCTTGCCTGTTTTTAATGATGCTGATAAATGGTAAATAATGATATATTTAAAGTCTTTGCAATTTTATATTGAGAAACATTATTCTGAAATTGTTCGACAATTTTTAGAAGCAGCTTTTCACAGAATGGTAAACCTCTGCCCAGCTTTACTTCTGAGAAACTTGATTCTCTAAGATGCTCTTTTTTATACCCAGTCATGTTACTGACCTGTTGTCAATTAATCTAATTAGTTGCAAAAGGTTTCTTTTTTTTATTGTGCAATATGTCTCTATACTACTTTTTCCCTACTACAGTTTCAGTTTTGCATGCAGGGGATCCGGATTAGGAGGTATGAAATGATTTTTACATACCACCATTTTAGCGCTTCAGGTAGAAAACCCCTAAATAACTAGAACAGTTAGGAAAATATGCTTGTTAGAAGCACTCCATATAAGAAAACTAATGTGCATGATAACACTGAGGACATGAGATTCTGAATGAGGAAGACATAAGCAGTTAGCAGTTGACGGATATTCATCATAAGAACAATTGATCTGCACATGCTTTTTCTACCTGCTCACCTATGGCTGCTCTCATTGCAGACATAAAGTATTTTATTCCTGGATTTGGGAGTAAGTCTTACCTGGCATTCAAAATGATGAAGGCATATCACACAGTGCGCATTGCCATGGAATTCCGCTCCTCTGAGCAGAATGGTCTTCTGTTGTACAATGGCCAGATCCGAGGAAAGGATTTCATCTCATTGGCAGTAGTGAACGGCTTTGTGGAGCTTAGGTAGGTGGATTTACTGTGATATCACCAAGTAACTTTTATAATTTCTGTTATGTTGTATTGTCTTTGCTGACATTTTATACAGTGCTAAAAGGTTATGGTAATACATGGCCATTGTGTAATAGCAGGGAAAAAAAATCTGTTTTTTTAAAGGGAACCTGTGATGTTGAAAATGGGGAACTTTTTCTGTTTACTTTTTTGAATGGTGCATGTTGGGGACCTGCTCTACTTTTAGCTACTCAGCAATTACCTGACCTGTTGCGGCAGTGTGAACCAAGCCTTATGCCCCGTACACACGATTAGACTTTCCGACAACAAAACCGTGAATTTTTGTTCGAAGGATGTTGGCTCCAACTTGTCTTGCATACACACGGTCACACAAATGTTGGCCAAGAATTACGAACGTAGTGATGTACAAGACGTATGTAATATCTCTATTACGAACGCTGGTTATATCTCCGGCTCTTGCTTGATTCCGAGCATGCGTGAGCTTTGGTCCGACTGACTTGTGTACACACGATCAGAAAGTCCGACAACAAACATTTGTTGGCGGAAAATTGGAGAACCTGCTAGCCAACATTTGTTGGCGGAAAGTCCACCAACAAATGTTCGATGGAGCATACACACGGTCGGACTTTCCGCCAACAAGCTCACATCCAACATCTGTTGTCGGAAAATCTGATCGTGTGTACGGGGCATTAAATATATTTATGGGACAGCAAAATATTTTTGTTTTTGCGTGTTTACCATTCTTTATGTAAATTTACATGCTTTGTTATGCTTTACAGGTTTAACACTGGATCGGGCACTGGAATAATCACCAGTAAAGTGCCGGTGGAGCCTGGCCGGTGGCACCAGCTTGTAGTAATTCGGAATCGGCGCAGTGGTATGTTGTCTGTGGATGGAGAAACACATGTGAATGGAGAGAGTCCACCAGGTACCGACGGGCTGAACCTAGACACTGACCTGTTCATTGGAGGAGCTCCAGAAGACCAGATGTCTGTGTATGTATCAGAAGGAAGTGATCTGGGGGTCACACTGTATTTGAATCACGTTAAATATCAGTTAGTGACACAAAAATATTTGTAATTAGATAGCTGACTTTTATCATTTGTAATTTCTATGTTTTAATATATATTGCACAATAATTCCAGTGCATAAGCCGCAAGTATCAAAAGGTTAATAACATCAATTTAAGTGATAGAAACACAACGGCATTTTCTGTAAAAATGATGTCCTCATACCTTGAAAGGATATTCCTATATTCAGGTACTCATCCTCGGCATGTCTTAACAGGAAATAATGATAAACACAAATAGAAAATTCTTCTCTTCTCACCTATGAAAACTCTGCAGTCAGTTATCTTGTGGTGTGATGGTTCTGTCGTATTGGTCTGCCTCCTGGTTGCTTTCTCATTACAACTAAGTATTTATTACTAGTTTCTACAGGGCTGTCAGTCTAACACTGGGTGCATTTGGACAGGAGAGAACAGAGTGATGGCCTAATCACTGTGTTAAAATCCCTGCAATTGCCTTTTTTGGAGGATGGGTGTGTGTCCATGAACATGCTGTTTGGCGGGTGTGACAATGTAGACAAAAAAATAATTTTTCCTGCGCTCGTGAAGACGTTGGTATTGAGTGGTAGTACTTACAAAAGAAGAAAAATAGAAGAAAAGAGGTGGAAGGCGCGTGATCTAACGCTTGGATCAAGATAATACAATTTATTCATATACAAAATAGATAAATGAATATAAAAAAAGTTCCTACATATGCCTAAAAACTGGGTTACAAAATATATACATTAGAAATTAAAAGTTTAACAATTAAACATGCCCATGCAGGGGCAAGTACTCAAAGGTGGGTTGACACATTTCGAGGGGTTCCCTCTTCATCAGAGCCTTGAAAAAAGGAGAAAAGTCTGTACAATACGGTAGACCAACATAAAAGGAGTGGCTAGTTGGGAGGTGTGTCACACGGTAAGTTATCGGTTCTCCTTAGCTCTAGACCTGTCCACATCCCAGCGCTCTATGTGGTGTAGAGATGTATTTCTCTTTTTGTGTAGGTCTGTCAATTGTACCTGCATCCAAAATTGTGAGGGAGCTGCAGCCTGCCTCCTTTTATGTTGGTCTACCGTATTGTACAGACTTTTCTCCTTTTTTCAAGGCTCTGATGAAGAGGGAACCCCTCGAAACGCGTCAGCCCACTTTGAGCACTTGCCTCTGCATGGGCATGTTTAATTTTAAACTTTTAATTTCTAATGTGTATATTTTGTAACCCAGCTTTTATGAATACGTAGGAACTCTTTTTATATGCATTTATCTATTTTGTATATGAATAAATTGTATTATCTTGATCCAAGCGTTAGATCATGTGTTTGGCAGGTGTCCCTGAATCATAGAACAGTTAAATAGAATTACAAATCCTTTGATAAACGTTTCCCATGTATGTATATCAGCTGTGTATTTAGCTTCTGGCTTTCCGTTCAGATTTTTTCGATGAGTTGCTTCTGACAGCAAAAAAAGCCTATAATGTTGTGTTCTTTCAGTCAGGTAGACAGCATGCAGAATGACACGCCCCTTCAAGTTTAATTACCACGCCTGTGCAAATAAATCCTGGGGGTCATGGAGATGGTGTATGATAATATGGTGGTGAACAATAATGAGCCCCAGCCTGTCTTGATTTTAAAACCTTAGGCAGTCAAATGTCCTTAGGACAAATGAAGTTACAAAGTGTCAGGGTTGTTGATGTGACATTTGTGACGGTTGAAGTCATGCCTGTTGCTGTATATAACATGGGTCATGAAATCTTCAGCTTGCACTCTTCTATATCACCTGGCTGCTGCCTGCAAGAAAAATGTCTGGAGGCTAAGAGGTTATTACTGTTTCAGGATATGAATAACACAGACTTACAACCTGCAGAAAAGTTGGCACACGGGGAATGAGATGATGCACCCTGCTGCATGTCTATTTGGGGGAACAGATTTGAATTTCCAATATTGCTGTGCAATTTTCTTGGCTCTTTTGGAATTTGGATGAAATTCACAGCTTATGCCATAACCCTTTGTCTGCTGTCCAGTGCAGTAACACTTGGTCTGATCTTTGGAGCTTATGAAAGATTTATGGTCTGCTTGCTAATAGAAGCCAGTTAGCACTTCATTATAACTGTATTGCGAGTTAGGGGGAGAATACAGTTATAATTATTTCTAAATATTTTAAAACCCAGTTGCCTTTTAGTAGGTTGTAAGTTAGTAACTAAAAAATGTTTTTCTTTGATCAGGGTGACAGAAAGAACCTCTGTGACTATTGGCCTGAAGGGTTGTATTCGCCTGCTAGATGTGAACAATCAAGTGTACAACTTGCAGGAAGAAGGAGAAGATGTCTTATATGGCAGTGGTGTGGGAGAGTGTGGGAACAACCCATGCCAACCCAACCCTTGCCATAATGGTGCTGTGTGTCAAGTGAAGGAGGCCGAAATGTTCCATTGCCAGTGTCTCAATGGCTACACAGGTGAGTGTTCTGTCATTGGAGCATAGGGAAGTGCCATTGTCCATTAGTATATTAATGCTTGCAGCCTGTCTGTATGCTACTATGGACTCTTTCAAGAAGATCCTGATTCTTTCACAAGAACCCTACCAATAATAACCAGCTCAAGCCAAAACTTGGGATAGAACATGTGGAGGTTATTAAACCTTCTGCCATGTTTTTTATTGCACACACACAATCCAATGAGAGTACCAAACAAGCATCCAAAAGTCCAAGATAATTTAATAATAAAATTGATTCATAGCAGAAAAAAAAGCTAATGCATTCCAGAGACCAAACACACACCCTCTTTATGAGGACTACAAAACAAGTACAAATCCAAAAGGTCATAATCTAAAGGAAAAAGGTCAAACCTCAATAGACACCACACTATCCCTAATTAAATGCTTGTTACTCCGCTTTTTGCATAAGTGAATATCGCTTTATGCCTTACCTCTGGCTTCCTATATTTTCAGGACCTACCTGTGCAGATGAACGCAACCCTTGTGACCCTAACCCTTGTCATGTTTCTGCAACATGTTTGGTGCTACCCGAGGGTGGAGCCAAGTGTGAATGCCCAATGGGCAGAGAGGGAGAGTTTTGTGAAAAAGGTAAGTTAAGGTGGATTTAGTGCCATAATCATTTTACTTTAGATACATTTACCCAGTTAAGGACCAAAGATGTACCTGACATATTCTAGGGTCCTTACCCTCTGGGGACACATAAAGGGTGTATTTATCATGACCCGCTGTCCGTTTGAGAACCCAATCTGTATAGCAGAGCAGCTGTTTCAGGGCTGATTGCTTTTTCGGATTGATGCGGTGTCAGTGCTGGGTAATATGTCAACAAAAATAAATACACTGTAGTTAGCTGCAGCTCTTTTTATTGCATTCATTTTCTTATGTCTTTCATTCTTAACCAATGATAAACCTCTTGTTATCCTCAGCTATCCTTAAGTGCCAGTTCACATCTATGCGGCTTCAAGATCGTGCGACTTTGACAGCCAACATCCTGCGTGACTTCATTGCTGCTTGCTTGCGACTTCATTGCTGCTTGCTTGCAACTTCATTAACAGAAGTCAATGCAAGTCACGATGAAGTCTCCTAAAAGTAGTGCAGGAACCTTTTTCAAAGTCATTGCAACTTAATTAGAATGGTTCCATTGCCATTAATGGGGTGCAACTTGTCTTCGCATGACAAGTCGCGGCAGTGTGAACCGGCACTAACTCATTTCTTTCTCTACCCTCCTACGTATTTTTCACCACATTTTTATACAGCTGTATGAACATGTCTTTAGTGTTCTCATTCATTTTATGTAGTATAAGCATTACATACTTATTTACTAATTTATATATAACTTTGCCATATTTTTTACCAAAAACATTGAAGTAGCATAATTAATAAGACACTTTAATTGGAAAAATATATATAATATACACACACACATACAGTTTGTGTATATGTGTGCGTGTGTGTATATATATATATATATATATATATATTATACATATACAGTATCTCACAAAAGTTAGTACACCCCTCCCGTTTTTGTAAATATTTTATTATATCTTTTCATGTGACAACGCTGAAGAAATGACACTTTGCTACAATGTAAAGTAGTGAGTGTAGAGCTCGTATAACAGTGTAAATTTGCTGTCCCCTCAAAATAACTCAGGACACAGCCATTAATGTCTAAACCTCTAGCAACAAAAGTGAGTACACCCCTAAGTGAAAATGTCCAAATTGGGCCCAATTAGCCGTTTTCTCTCCCCAGTGTCATGTGACTCGTTAGTGTTACAAGGTCTCAGATGTGAATGGGGTGCAGGTGTGTTAAATTTGGTGTTATCGCTCTCACTCTCCCAAACTGGTCATTGGAAGTTCAACATGGCACCTCATGGCAAAGAACTCTCTGAGGATCTGAAAAAAAAGAATTGTTGCCCTACATAAAGATGGCCTAGGCTATAAGAATATTGCCAAGACCCTGAAACTGAGCTGCAGCATTGTGGTGTTCTGCCGAGAAAGTTCCGCTCCGCGGAAAAGGACTCCACTCTACTGCGCAAGCGCTGCGCCTGAGCAGTAGGATCCGGCGAAAATAGCCAAAGGTGAATAGCTGAAAATCAGCTGTACACGGCGCCTGTAAGAGGGCCCCTTGCGGGCTTGCTTCGCTCGCTACGCTTCGGGCACGGCCTCGCTTCGCTCGGCTCTTTTTGATTCCCCCTCTAGGTCCACTTGGATGGTGGGGAAGGAATCTGGACCTAGGGCGCAGGCGCCATGTACAGCTGATTGAAGAGTTTGAGCTTCGGCTATCTCCGGCGGCTGACAGTAGTTCGTACTGCGCTGTGCCTGCGCAGTACAGGGGGGTCCTTATCCGCCGAGGGAACTTTCTCGGCAAGACACCAGCCAAGACCATACAGCGGTTTAGCAGGACAGGTTCCACTCAGAACAGGCTTCGCCATGGTCGGCCAAAGAAGTTGAGTGCACATGCTCAGCATCATATCCAGAGGTTGTCTTTGAGAAATAGACATATGAGTGCTGCCAGCATTGCTGCAGAGGGTGAAGGGTGGGGGGTCAGCCTGTCAGTGCTCAGACCATACACTGCATGGCTGTTGTCTCAGAAGGAAGCATCTTCTAAAAATGATGCACAAGAAAGCCCGCAAACAGTTTGCTGAAGACAAGCAGACTAAGGACATGGATTACTGGAACCATGTCCTGTGGTCTGATGAGACCAAGATAAACTTATTTAGTTTAGATGGTGTCAAGCGTGTGTGGCGGCAACCAGGTAAGGAGTACAAAGACAAGTGAGTCTTGCCTACAGTCAAGCATGGTGGTGGGAGTGTCATGGTCTGGGGCTGCATGAGTGCTGCCGGCACTGGGGAGCTACAGTTCATTGAGGGAACCATGAATGCCAACATGTACTGTGACATAAAAATGATGCACAAGAAGCAGAGCATGATCCCCTCCCTTCAGATGCCTGGGCCGCAGGGCAGTATTCCAACATGATAACGACACCAAACACACCTCCAAGATGACCACTGCTTTGCTAAAGAAGCTGAGGGTAAAGGTGATGGACTGGTCTCCAGACCTAAACCCAATTGAGCATCTGTGGGGCATCCTCAAACGAAAGGTGGAGGAGCGCAAGGTCTCTAACATCGACCAGCTCCGTGATGTCATCTTGGAGGAGTGGAAGAGGACTCCAGTGGCAACCTGTGAAGCTCTGGTGAAAATAATGGTGGCCGCACAAAATATTGACACTTTGGGCCCAATTTGGACATTTTCACTTAGGGGTGTACTCACTTTTGTTGCCAGCAGTTTAGACATTAATGGCTGTGTGTTGAGTTATTTTGAGGGCACAGCAAATTTACACTGTTATACAAGCTGTACACTCACTACTTTACGTTGTAGAAAAGTGTCATTTCTTCAGTGTTGTCACATAAAAAGATAGAATGAAATATTTACAAAAATGTGAGGGATGTACTCACTGTTGGTAGATACTGTATGTATATATATATATATATATATATATATATATATACACACACACACACACACACAAAAAATTATATATTATTATTTAATACCACCAAAAGTTAGTCTTGTTTGTTGAAAAAAAAACAAACAAACAAGAATTTGCAGCATAAGAGAAGTTATTTCTAAATTAATAATCCCGTTGGCAAAGCATGGGAATGGCTCTGGAGCTTGACTGGTAAGTTTTGACCTAATGACATTACAGTGTTGGTAAAGGTAGAAGCTTTTTTTCCCTTCATTAATGTAAAAAACCTCTTCTGTGTGCAGCCCCCCCCCCCCCCCCCCAACTTGCCGCCCATTCTCAATCCAGCGCAGTGCTCACAATCAGGGGCTTTATCTGCTACCCCTCTCCTCACAGGGCAGACTGCAAGCAGTTGTCAATCAAATCCTATGATGAGGCAGTGGGGGGGGGGGGGGGGGGGGGAGTCCGAGCCGCACTATCTGCGATAACAGCAGGCAGCGCAGCTTGGGATTGATCCTGAATCGGCTTCCTATGGTGGCACAATAAGGAGAGGAGGAGCTGGCAGGAGACCTGAGAAGAAGAGGATCGGCACTGCTTTGTACAAAACCAATATGCAGAGCTGGTAAGTATAAGGCCTCATGTACACTGCTGCTGGTAAACAGACATTTAGGAGCAGTTGGGCATTTTTTTCAGCTGCCCCTGAACTCTCCTCTATGTTATCTTATCGGTCCATGTACACAGGGTCGTTTATAGTTGTTTCTAGGCAGTTGAGTTTAGAAGCATTTTTTGGAAAGCAAAAAAATGGGTTCAGGATGGATGTTCAGAGGCATTTGAAACGCCAAACGCCTGTAACCGCTTGTAAACGTGGTAACTCTTTCCGTATACAGGCGTTTTTAATTTTTGACTATTTAAAAAACGCGGCAAAACAAACGTTTTTTTAAACGTCGGTTATTATCTGTCAAGTTGAATCGTTCAGGAGAGGTTGTAAAACGTCCCGTGTACATTAAGCCTAAGGGTTTGGTATATAAAAAAAAATTTACAATCACTTTAAAGCGTTATTTACATTGGGTCTAATGTATCTAATTTAATGTGTAAAATGTACTAGCTTTCATTTTGCATCCCGCTTTGAGTTTTGGTTAGTTGCTGTGGATAAAATTTTCCCTTCAGCTTTCATTGACAAAATCCAAATATACAGTATATATTTTTTTTCTCACCCCCTTCACCTGAGCAAATGAGTATAACACGAATGGGAACATAATTAGCCTGGATTAGGGTGGCTGACAGGTGTGACACAGCATACCTCTTGCCAGCACAAACACTATACATATAAAACATTGTACACAATCGTCTTGTGATGCCTGGAATGCAGCCAACAGTCAGATACATGAAGTTTCATCATATGGAACACAGCGGGTTTTCTCAGAGGCTGACTGGCAGTTGTGAAAAGCGATAGTTTTGATTTCTCTTTTTCTCTTTACAGTGATTGACCCGGATTTTAATCTGCCTTTCTTGCCACGTTTTAATGGCTACTCTTATCTGGAACTGAAAGGTCTTCAGACATTTGCCACCGACATAACGTGAGTGATCTGAGAGGAAATGTTAATGTATTTAGACTTCTAATAAACACTGCAATACTGTATATGTAACAATGGAAGTGAATCTTTAGATGTGGCAGCATTCAATAATAAGAGTACAGCTAAAGGAGCTTCTAAATCCAATAACACAGATTCAGAAAATCTATGAAACGTAATTAAATGTTAATGAGCTTAGACAGTTTCATATATATTAATATATTTTAGATGTCTTCATTTTCAATAATACGTTACATATGACCATTAGGTGTGAATAGTGACTAAAAAACAAGCTTACAAACATAAGCTGCAAAAGGCCTTCCCTTGTGTATTGCACCCCTTGATGGTGTAGAAGTTTGGGAATCCTGAGGGCCTTTGAGTTGAGTCAGGAAGGGAGATCTTCATTTGAGGTGCTGTCACTCTGCTCCTTACGTATGTATAAGGGAAGATTAAAGTTCTCATTAGAAAAACACTGCTGATGTTTTTATTGAAAATGCTGGTTTTGCGGGCTGTCTCTCTACTTTTCTTAATGACTAGCCTAGAACAAGTTTGTGGATATGGAAAGTATGAGAAAATCTGCAATGCTTTATTTTGTCCCTGGTCAGTTATTTTGAGTGTAGAAACAGGATGGTCAGCATAACAGTCGGGAAACTAGTAAAATCAGTCACGGCAATCCCCATGTGTCAGGACTAGTTTTGGTAAAAGCCCAGCTTTTTGGTTTAGGGTGAATAAATGGACCTGTGTCAGGATGTTAATTTCCCGTGAAGGACATTTTCCTTTATTATCCTGGTGACCACAGGAAGTGAGGAATACTTTCTTGGCTGTAAAATCCTGACATGGCTTTCAGCCTTCTTCATTCTATTTAAAGAAGTCAGTTTATTGTTTTCTGTGTTCCCACTGGAGAGATTCTGCTCACTTCCTGTTTTACTGACCACAAAGGAGAGAGGCGAAATCTCCTACAGAGAAACGCACAACAATAAGAGGCCTGTGTGATTTTCACAGGTTCTAACTTTCTCCACTGTTCCCCTTTCCACCTAACATGATGATTTCAATACAGCTGAATTAGAGGGAGCTCTTCTGGGCTAATTCAATAAAGCAGCACAGAATGTATTGAAAATAGCTAAAGTGCACTAACCTTTCTGATCTCGGCTTACAGTAGTGTAGTCCTGTTAAAGAGTCATTGCTGTGGGTCCAGGAACACCCAATTGGGGGGAAGCCGATGACCATTCTGCTCGCTATGCTTAGTATATAACCTTGTAACAGTGTCTTCTATGTCATTCCTCAGTGATAAGCTGACTATGGAGGTGGTGTTCCTTACCAGCAGCCCCAATGGACTTCTCTTCTATAACGGGCAGAAAACGGATGGCAAAGGGGACTTTGTTTCTCTTGCCTTGCATGATGGACATCTGGAATACAGATATGATCTAGGGAAAGGGGCAGCTGTTATCAGGTATGTCATAGGTACTATTGTACAAACTTGTTTTATGAGTGTCTCTCCATCAAACACACCAAAATTGCTCAAGTTTACATATTTTTAAAGAATTCCGGGACTAGAATTGTATATGCAGGACATTCTGAGCAGTAACACCCTAACAACTGCCTTTGGGAAGGGAACAAAGGATCAGCCAAAACAACTGCCACATTCAATCACTAAAATTATTATAATCAAATACTCATTAGCACAAAACACCATAAGAATTCATAATAACTGGCGTACCAGATCTGAAAAGATTACTGTACCTAATAATCTTACATTATGTTCATCTAATAATTCTTGAATGTAACAGTTCAATCAGCACGAGAAGTCTGACTGACGTGGGAGGGATAATAGTGACAGTTTTTTTTTTCCTCCTGCAGTAGTTTCAAAAGAAGTGTGGTCATAAATATAATTTAATATGTAGACAACTCATAGATATTTTAACTTTGACAGACTAGACTTGGGTGGCTAAGATGGAATGGTCTGTTTGAGGGCTACAGTGGAAGAGACAGATCCTGAGTGTTTAGAGAAAACAGGAATCACAAAAAGAAAGAAAGTTATCACAAATTGCTTGCTATGTTTCAGTTACAGTGTTTGTAAACCTTAGACATGAAATGTGAACAAAGCACATATTTCTCGTGTTTACTTGCCACTCTCCAAAGCATGAAGTGTTATTTCTCACTGCTGTCTAGTTCCTCTATTATCAGCATGAGTAACTTCTGAAAAGTTTTCCTGACACCATGAGAAAAAAGGTGACAGGGGAGTTCAGCACACAACCTGTGATTGACAGCATTAGCTCAGTTGCTGTGTGCTGTGTGAAGGAGGCTGTGTCCCTTCCCTCCAATCCGCTTTCAGAGCTCATGTACAGTGTGCAACTGCAGCTCCCTGCCCCCTGCTTTGTGGGTCTGTGAAAAATCTTTTTCATATCTGAGTTTTACAAGGATGTAAAGGACAAATGACTGCAAATAAAACAGGTACAACTTATATGGAAGGATTTGTTTTATCTGTGTATCTCATGAGGATAGTCCCCTTACTGGATATATGTAAGGGTTTATAACCACTTTAAAAGCATTTGCAGACTTAATGATCAGCCCACTTGATGTTTCCTTGTCAAAAGAAGTTTATTGAGTATACAATGTTATAAAGATACATAAAGTAAGTTTACAAGGATCTATAAAGTAAGCTCATTGTTTTACAGTAGGGATTATATAGGTAAATATCATGAAATTTCAAATATTAAACATTGGGTTCACGTAAACCTAAATTAAAGATATATATCATTTCCTTAGTTACTTTTGTAGGTATTTAAATGATTTATACCTACTATACATATTGTTTACAAGTAGAGTGTATATAGGTCAAATAAATTCTGATAATGAGCTTTAATCGTAAGGTGGAGAAAAGGAAAGAGAAAGAAGAAAAAGGGTTGAAAGGTAGAGGTATGGTCCACAAGGTTGTCCCCCCACTTGATGTTTCAGTTGTATAATCAGGGCTGCATTTATACATCATGCTGCTTGGGGCACATGTATATATTTATGCCCTTTTGTGCAATCTCTGGACAAGGTTTTCTTTAATAAGACAATACAAAGATCAAAAAGTGACTAGTGACAGAGGACAGTTGGTGGTCCTGGCAAAGGCTGCTGTGCAAATATACAGATTTCTTCCCCAAACACTCAAGCAATATGTCTGCCCTGCCGTTCTATAGACTGGGAATCACTTTGATGAATGGCACGTATGGATTAGAGTTACATTAATTTTTTTTTTCTATTTACCGTTCTGAAAGATTTAGGTTTCCTTTTAAACTGTTTTTAAAATCCAATTTTTATCTCAGTATAGTAAAAGTATCTTTGCTTATGTACCATCTAGTATTCTAACTGGGCACTTGTCTATACCAGGAACAAGGAAAAGATTCCCCTTAACACATGGGTTAGTGTCACTTTGGAGCGTAATGGACGAAAGGGTCAGATGCGAATCAATAACAAGGAACAGGTTACAGGAGAGTCACCGGTAAGTCTGGGAACGATGAAACACTTTGTTATATGAATGTTTCTCTCTATATAATATGTGTACCTTCCTGATATTCACAGTTTTTTCATTGAGCTCCATTTGAGGGTATGACTCGGAGGACTGTCTGTGCTTCTTATAGTAACCAATGATTCCAAAAGAAAATAATATAAGATAGAGCCTGAGTGCGTTTTAATGGTAACAGGCCGTTCTTTTAGACTCCTTCATAACATGGTCAATTTAGGGATGCCAAAGTCTGACTTAATTTAAAGGAAATCTTTACTAAAAGAAATACAGGGGCTACCATTGCTGACCTCCTCAGAATTGCAAGTTCCCGGGCTTTAGTACTTTCCCAACCATTGACCCACAACAAAGACACAGATTTGTCTATACCTTTGATCTGCATATTTGTGTGCCATCAGTGCCTCAAACGCACCAGGTTACTAACATTTTTACAAGGTCAGCAACAAAGGTCTTAATATTAACCAGGTTTCCCTTAAGCCAGGTCCCATGATACTTCACATGCAGATCTGTTGTGCTTCATGGTAGACTGCACTGTGAGACTACAGTACAGCAGATAGAATAGATTACTGAGGCAACATAGTGACCAAGTGGTTGGCATTTCTGCCAAGTAGGGCTCAAGTCCTAGGTTAGCATCCTACCCAAGATACTAACTGCATGGAGTTGTTATGTTCTTCACATGTTGGCGTAGGTTTCTTTGAAAACCAATGAAGAGTTAACAGGCTTTCTCCAACACTGGGTGTATAGGGTGACCATAAAGGCTCTCTGGTGGGCAGGAGCTGATGTGGATGGATCCATATGCTCTGTCATCAGATGCATTGAGGACTACAACAAAACGACGCCCGTCTGCACACTGCCTCGGCATATAGTGAGCTCCTCTTAGTACAAAAAAAAAAAAAATAGCTACACCTTGGTCTCCTACCCATGGGAGAACCCCCATAACATGTTTCACCCAATAGGGGCTTAATCTAAGAGGCAAATGTAGCTGGAATAGCTCGAGTTATAAAGCATAAGCCATTAATAGCAAGTGTCCAAAAGGGTCAGTTATCCCTCATAGATCATTTGTGTTACAGCGCCACCTATTTAGGGGAGATTGAAAATGCAGCCTAATTCATTTTCTCTCATCAGGTCGACAGAACTATTTCCAAGTGGTTTCATTTACATATGATATACTATTCCTGGCTATTTGAGTTTCTCTTATTTTTATTTTTTACATTTTTTTACATGATTTTTTTAATTAATTGTATCTGATTGATTAAGAAAAATATTTTTTATGGGATATGATCTAGTTATGTATATAGCTGCTGTATTTTTTTTTTTTTTGGGGGGGGGGGGGTTGCTTTATGGTCATTTTGTCTTGTCTTATTTGGATTGGTTCGGTTTCTAATGCAGTTGGGACTGTGCTCACCCTATTAAATTCTGTGTTTATATTTATATTGGTTATACACTTACATTTGGTGATCTTTAAGTAATCTGGCTATGGACTAAGCCCTAAGGTGTGCTTATTTATGCTAGGATTTTTTTTATTAGCAATGTTTTGGTCGCCAGCAATTTGTAGATCATTTTTCTTTTAAGTTGGATTGTTTGTCATAAGCTCCATACACACTATTAGATCTTCTGCAGATTTTTGTCTTCAGATATACCAAAACCATGTAGTGCAAGGGCCTGCCTGATTGCATACAAATTGAAAATCTTAAGGTTTGACTGCATAATATATGGTTTTGGTAAATCTGAAGACAAAAATCTGCAGAAAATCTAATAGTGTGTATGGGGCCTTAGGCTGCATTTTTGATCTTCCCTAGGTAGGTGGCGTTGTAACACAAATAATCTATTAGGGATACCCGGCCTTTCTGGACGCTTGCTCTTTATGGCTTATGATGCTTTATAACTCAAGCTATTCCAGTTACATTTGTCTCTATGATTAAGCCCTATTGGGCATAACATGTTAGAGGGGGTTCTCCCATGGGTAGTAGACCAAGCTGAAGCCATTTTTTACTAAAATGAGCTCACTATATGCCGAGGCAATGTGTCGATAGGTGCCATTTTGTTGTAGTCCTTGATGTGTCCAATGAGCCAGTCAGCTGAGATAACAGAGTGGGGCATTTGAGCAGCATCAATTTAATTTGGTTTTTGGTCCATGTTCTCTGTACTCTGCTTTGGGAAAAATGGATACATACAACTGAATTAATAATATTATTTACATGTGCTAATATGAGGAAGAGGTCGTCAGCGTTCTTCATATTCTTTTTGTGTGCAGAAGGAGATAAATAAGTAATACATTCTGCTTCCTACAGCATCCTCCAATATCTCTGAAGCCTTAGGGAGAGACATGCTCCTCGTTATTCCTCCAGTTGCGCTGTACTCTACTTAGTGATCACCAAGCCAAGTTCTCTGCCTTGTGTTAGGGGCCCTGTGTGTACAAAACCCTAATTAGCCACCAAACTCGTGTTTCAGTATTTAAAGGGATGGCTTGGCAATTCTAGGCTTGTTATGTTGGAATAGTAGCATGGAGGGACATTCAGTCTCCTAACAACGAAAAAAGATAAAAGAAATCAGAGTCATGTTTTGTATTACTGGATGCCCTACAGTATTGGGAGAACATAAGGGCATGCAGTGTTCTCAGAACTCTTTTCTTTTTTTTACATAATGACCTCTGCTTATTCACTAGGACATTTTCTTTTAGCCTTTTATGTGCCTCACATTTTAAAAGGATGAATAAATCAAAATATTTATTTTGCTCTCAAATGGTAAAGTAGATTCTTTTAGCCTATTTCTTACAGTAACGTGTATGTGCTCCATGTTTGCTTTGTTCTTTGCTCTTTTTCTTTTCAAACTGTTCTGTGGTGATATGACAAAAACAAATGGAGCTTCAAGGAGCAACTCTGGGCAATGAGTAAAATTGTGAATTGAACAGCCAGTGCAATCTGGGAGATATATGGATCAGTTCACTCAGATGGATTAATTGATTTAACCGCTTTTGTTAATCTACTTTCTAATTTTCTTGCTAAAATTTTAAAGGACTACTCCACCTAATATAGATTTGTTTTGTTTTTTCGGAAATGCCGGAGAGTTAAAGTAGAACTATTTTTTCATTTTGGATAGAGTAAGGGAGGGTTATAACCTCTGTTAGATTATTTTTCACCATCTATGTCCCATTGCAGAGATTTCTCTTTAGTTCCTGTCCCATAGCCAGACAGGAAGTGAGAGGACATTACTGCAAATTTAGGGAATTCCTTGGGGACCTCCAGGTCACCAGAACTAGTGTCCCCGTTGGAAAATTTCCCCTCAATTACTTTTCTGGGGACAACCCAAATTTTGGGATTTTCTTTTACTTTCACTTTCAATGATAATAATTAACAGGACAAATACAGGACAACTCTCCTAAACAGGGGTTCAGCCAGCAATACAAATTGACAGACTTTCTAATTCCTCTCCACTCTACCCAAAACTAAAAAAATAGTAAATAAAGTTTTGCCTTTAGTTGTACCTTAAATCATCAATCTCATAGGACCCGGTCACCCAATCAGTCACGGTACCGAGTGTCTGTGCATTCCTCCAAGTGCAATGCAACTATTAATGAATGGCACCCCAATACACCCACACTGTAGCTCTTGCTGCAAGGCTTTCAGAGGCCACTTAGCGAGAATGCTGCCTCTTTCCATCAGTTCTCTGCACCAAGACTACATTGTAGGGAAGACCATAATTCTGTTCTGACTGATCCTAGGCATGTATTATTCCAATGAACAGTCTTGGGCATTCTTCATTAGACAGGGTGAGTGTGTTGACATGATTTAGAGGTAAAATCTGTCTTCATAGCTGGTATAACTGGAACTTCTGAACACAGAATTCAAGTAGACATGGCTACCTGCAGCTATAGAGATCTGCACAGCCAGAAGTCAACCCAGTACATAAAAACGGTGTTGCTGTCAAAATCAAAAGCACTATGCAAGCTGTAACCCTTGTGCCTATTTTAATAGCCCATTTTCATGACTGACTGGCATATATCCTTAATTTTACACATGATGTAACAACTGTTTCTACACAGCCTTGTTTCAAGACACATCAAACACCAGCTTGGATGTGTCATGGGATTCTGGGGTGATATATGGGAGACAAATTACTGAACAGGCGCACCTTTTAAAGGAACTGCCAGTTTTGTGACATGGGATTTGTTTTAATTTTTTTTGTGAAAAGCACAAATTAGAAAAGACATCCGTGTCACAGCTTCATGGCAGACATTCCCTACTCTGCAAAGAGGGACATATGAAAGGTAATTATAAAGAAGTTGAAAAAAAATGATCATGTGCCTTGTATTCATTTTGTGCTCCATCAATGTCTGTGTGGCCCCCGTCAGCTGTACCTGGCAGCTTTGCAGAAGGTAAAAACAAGCAGGCTTATGGGCATAAACTTTAATGCTGTGTTCATACTATGGGATTAAATATGTAAGGCAATCCTACTGCTTGCATTGTAAGGGAAACCTGTCAGAAGGCTATATTCCTGCCTCTGTAGTCATTTTCTCTGTTGTCTGGGCATCAAACTAGCTCTGGGGCAGTTATGTTACTCATAAGAGATTAATGTAAACCTGTCAAGAATTAGGACAATACCTTAGACTATGACCCTTTACCGCTGATGCTCTCAAAAGGTCAACGTTAGTTCTTAACAGCACTACACTCTATGGTATGCCCAGCACATGTGACAGCACTAAGCTTGGCACCTGGATGTGTGCCAAATGCTGCACCCCTGTGCCGTGAAGTTGCCTGCTGTACATAGAATACATTACAATTCACCAGGAAGAGTGAAGACCACTCATAGGGGTCACATTAAAAAACGACTGCTCTCATTTAATTTGTAGTAATTGTTTTTCTTACATAAATGACAGCTACAATCTGCCTGCCAGCACCTCCATTTATAACTCTTAGTTCCTATTAAGCTGAATACAATAACAATTTAGTAATCATCTTTAGATTTGCCAACACCTATGTAGTATGAGGGTCTACTGGAGCATCCAGCTTGTAATTTGTCGGCTATAGATAAAGATTCCTAGTAGCCAAGCCTCTGTAAAAGTTGTAATCAAACATTTGCTGCCATGCTCTTCCATGGTTCTAGTAAACAGGCATTTAAAGCAATTGTAAGATTCAGCCACGATTTGGCTATTTTGTTGAAAAGCAGTTAGAAAGACATAATCAATGGCGTTTTCTCTTAGCCTAATCACAGGGAAAAGCTGTACACTTCATCAAAGCCACATCTCTTCCTTTGTGTAAGGCCACAAATCTCTATCTTATTGACAGCCATTGACAGGGAGCTGTTCATTTTATTGTGCATTATGTCCGTACCCAGAACAGCCGCTCGCCTGACTGTGGTGAAAGTGATCTGTAGGAAACAAAGTGAAGACTTCCAATAAAGACATAAAAAAAAAAAGCGCATTTTAATTGACTTAAAATCACTTAAGAGAGAGGAAAGAGAACACATCCGAATAGCAAATAGTACTTGGCTTAAAGCCATACAATTAAGAGCAAGCCGTCTGTATTGTTTGTGTGAGTTAAGCAGTTGTCTTACACTACTAACATGGACTGATGCTTTAATTGCTGCCTAGCACTCTGTAGGGATTGGCGCTGTTCTAAAGCTTGCTGAAAAACTTTGAATTGTGGATGGATGACGTCTGCCACCCTGCATGCTAAAGCTTTTTACAATCACTGATGACTTGTTTTCTCTCTCTTTTCCTCCTTTTCTCTCACTCTGCTATTGTTGCATACTATCTGGATTTCAGAAATCCCGTAAGGTAAAGATAAGCACATGTATTTCATCCCATATGTCATGTGAGCACATAGTTCCACCCATTCCACTAATCACCTTTAGGGCTCATTCACATTTATATCCAGATGTGTTCTTAGTGTGCGTTTTTCCTGCACTGCATTGTAATTCATTGGGGTATTTGCATACATTTAAACATACGTGTTACGAGAGACCGCTTTCTGCACACAGCTACATGTGATAAGCCACAAGATACAAACATACAGTTGCAGCTAAACAGTAGCAAGCAGAGCTTAAAACACAATAATGTATTGTTGGGAACCATATCATGGAAAACATGGAAAACGCACCTATAGCACACCTATATTGCAGTGTGAATGGGCAAGTAGAGTAGATGCCGGCTTGGTGTCCATTTCTCTCCTTTCCTTCAAAGTATTTTTCTGCTTCACTTGCTTTCACCATACTGAGACTAGATCTGTCTGCAGGAATTTTCCTATAATGTAGCCATCCATCGCCATAATTCCCACAAGCATTCAGTACTAATTAATGTAGATCTTTAATCAATGGGAGGAGATGGGGGTAGAAAAAAATGCTGCTTGTAGTAGTTTCTGTAGAATGTAAAAGGAGAACTACAGGCAAAGTAAAAAAAAATAATAAACAGGTAAACTGGATGTTCATATGAAAAAATAAAGTTTAATATACCGTAATTTTGGTCCTGAACAAAATGAAAACCGTTTCAGACTACAATCTACGGCTCTGGACACGAATTTCTCGTGATTACACTGCAGTGGTTTCTCTCACCATTCCCCTTTTGGCATCTGTAAACTGCTGTGTAGTTTTCAGTATAATACTACTGCCACTGATGAAAGTGGATCAACACAGTGTGTGTGTGTTGTGTATTACAACCCCTGGCAAAAATGATGGAATCACCAGTCCCTGAGGATGTTCCTTCAGTTGTTTATTGTTGTAGAAAAAAAGCAGATCACAGACATGGCCAAAAACTAAAGGCATTTCAAATGGCAAGTTTCTGGCTTTAAGAAACACTAAAAGAAAACAAGAAAAATAATTGTGGTGGCCGGTAACAGTTAGATTTATAGAACAAACACAGGGAATAAATTATGGAATCACTCAATTCTGAGGAAAAAATTATGGAATCACCCTGTAAATTTTGGAAACACTAACACCTGCATCAGATTAAATCTGCTTGTTAGTATATAGGTAAAGAGGGTAAATCATCACGCAGTGTTGCACAAGATGTTGGTTGTTCACAGTCGGCTGTGTCTAAAACATGGACCAAATACAAACAACATGGGAAGGTGGTTAAAGGCAAGCATACTGGTAGACCAAGGAAGACATCAAAGCGTCAAGACAGAAAACTTAAAGCAATATGCCTTGAAAACAGAAAATGTACAACAAAACAAATGAGGAACAAATGGGAGGAAACTGGAGTCAACATCTGTGACCGAACTGTAAGAAACCGCCTAAAGGAAATGGGATTTACATACAGAAAAGCTAAAAGAAAGCCATCTCTAACTCCTAAACACAAAAAAACAAGGTTACAATGGGCTAAGGAAAGGCAATCGTGGACTGTGGATGATTGGTCGAAAGTCATATTCAGTGATGAATCTCGAATCTGCATTGGGCAAGGTGATGATGCTGGAACTTTTGTTTGGTGCCGTTCCAATGAGATTTATGCAGACGACTGTCTGAAGAAAACATGCACATTTCCACAGTCAATTATGATATGGGGCTGCATGTCAGGTAAAGGCACTGGGGAGATGGCTGTCATTAAATCTTCAATAAATGCACAGGTTTACATTGAAATTTTGGACACTTTTCTTATCCCATCTATTGAAAGGATGTTTGGGGATGATGAAATCATTTATCAAGATGATAATGCATCTTGCCATAGAGCAAAAACTGTGAAAAAATTCCTTGAAGAAAGGCACATAAGGTCAATGTCATGGCCTGCAAACAGTCCGGATCTCAATCCAATTGAAAATCTGTGGTAGAAGAAAATGGTCCATGACAAGGCTCCAACCTGCAAAGATGATTTGGCAACAGCAATCAGAGAAGGCTGGAGCCAGATTGATGAAGAGTACTGTTTATCACTCATTAAGTCAATGCCTCAGAGACTGCAAGCAGTTATAAAAGCCAGAGGTGGTGCAACAAAGTACTAGTGATGTGTTGGAGTGTTATTTTGTTTGTTCGTTTTTCATGATTCCATAATTTTTTCCTCAGAGTTGAGTGATTCCATAATTTATTCCCTGTGCTTGTTCTATAAATCTAACTGTTACTGGCCACCACAATTATTTTTCTTGATTTCTTTTAGTGTTTCTTAAAGCCAGAAAGTTGCCATTTGAAATGCCTTCAGTTTTTGGCCATGTCTGTGATCTGCTTTTTTTTCTAGAACAATAAACAACTGAAGGAACATCCTCAGGGACTGGTGATTCCATAATTTTTGCCAGGGGTTGTAATAGGTTTACTTTTTTTATTTTGACTGTCGCTCTCCTTTAGTGTTGCTTTTAACAATGGGCTTTAAAAAGAGGCATATAGATCTGTTAATTTGATAAATGATAAGGTGATAATGTTTGTAATGGGATTGCGCACCCCTTTGAGAATCAGTGACGTGTAGGAGAAAATCATCATTTGCACATGCGAATATAGCTACATAAGCCCGTTTTTACAAGTACTGCAATCTAAACTAATCCAGCAGAGGGAGCTAGAGATGCACTAAATCACGTAGCTGATTGCTTTTTGCATTGCTTTTAAGGCCAAGACTTCATGCGTTTCTTTTATGGAATGTACATTATAAATACATTGAACTGTGCTTTATTGACTTCCTTTCATACAGAAAAAAATGAAAGGTACTATAACACAGGCATTTCAGTATATTTCTAGCTAGGAGGCAGACGACCAGTATTTAGGAGGGTGAGAGAGTTGCAGGAATGACAAATTAAAGGTTAACCATAGAAATATAGTTAGTTAGTGGGACATCCGTAAATGTGTAAGCGAACTGCCATCATATGTAAACATTGCACATGTTATTCTTTGTTTAATGTCACTTGTCTCTTTCCCCAGACACCACACAACGCACTGAACCTGAAGGAGTCGCTCTATGTTGGAGGAGCACCAGACTTCAGCAAACTAGCTCGATCTGCTGCAATATCTACCAGCTTTGAAGGATCAATCCAGAAGGTAAAGTGATCATTGGCAGTAGAGAAGCTGGTCCATGGTCATTTTTCCATCAGTATTATAAGGACATATATATAGAAAGCACCATGTTGCAGTCATCTCTCAGGTTTCACGTGCTTGCTGTTCCTATTGCAGCTTTGTAGACTCTGTTTGTAGTGTCTAATAACATCAATCGCCACCTAGAATGAACCCACCTACATACAGTGCTTGCAGTGAGAACAAACTGATAGGCTTGAATTATAAGACAAGAACAGTAAAGGCCAATCTCTGTGCAGACTAAGGCCCCTTTCACATGGGCGCCTCCACCTGATGGACTCCGCTTGCTCACTATGGGGAAATCGGGTGAAAATGGACCACCTGTCCATTTTCATCCAATCTGCCAGACGGATGGAAAATAGGACCACCATCTGTCTGAATTTTGTAGATTGGATAGAGGCGGATGTCAGCGGACATGTCACCGTTGACATCCGTCACTCCATAGAACAGGCTGGAGGGTCTGATCAGGTCCACCTGAAAAACTGACAGGCAAACCTAATCGGGCAGCCCGTGTGAAAGGGGCCTAAAGCCTCGTACACACGATCGGATTTTCTGCAGACAAAGCATCAGACTTTTGTCCGAAGGGCATTGGCCATGAACTTGTCTTGCATACAAACGGCACACAATTGTCGGCCAACAAACACGAATGTAGTGACGTACTACGTGGCTTTTCAGCTCTTTAGCGCTAGCCTTTGGGCTCCTTCTGCTAATGTTGTGTTTAGGTGAGCAATGATTCCGATCATGGGTGTTTGTACTTTGGACTTTTGTCTGACGGACTTGTGGACACACGATCGGAAAATCTGACAACAGACTGTTGTCAGGGGAAAATTTCTAAGCCTACCATCCAACATTTGTTCGATGGAGCATACAAACGGTCGGATTTTAGGCCAACAGTCTGTCAGTAACAATTCCCGTCGGAAAATCCGATCATGTGCACGAGGCTTTAGACAGCCCATAGATGGATTTTTTTTTTTTTTGTCAATCAGTCAGCAGGCTGATCAAAAAAAAATGGATTCATTGATACATGCGAGGTGGCCGGAGGAATCCTCCCCGTTGTGCTATTGTATTCTAACGGCAGGACTCCTCTGCTGTCAGAATAAACTGGTTTATTTAAGCCAATAGAATATAACCTGCTGATCAACAAAAGTTTTCCAACAGTCCTGTTTGCCAGAAGGTACCATAATTTGGAACGGCCATAGATGGATCAAAATTGGAATTTGGCCTTAATATATAGAAATTTAAACAAAAGACAAACTTCACCTTTCCCAAAAAACTGTCTATGCCAGTAAGGTGTCCATACTGTGGGTGTAGGCTATTTACGTACCTCCTAGAGCAAGGGTAGGCAACCTGGGGCCCTCCAGATGTTGTGGAACTACATTTCCCATGAGGCATTGTAAGGCTGGCAGTTACAATTTCTCCCAGAAGCATGATGGGACTTGTAGTTCTGCAACAGCTGGAGGGCCCCAGGTTGACTACCCCTGTTCTAGAGCCTGGTCATAAAAAAACTTAGAGCTGGTGTCCCCTTGCTCTGCTTTATTTCTAATAAATGATTCCTGTGGTTATTGCTTGACCCCACCATCAAGGGAGTGAGCCCTCACCTATTCAAATACCTGTACATGCGCACTTCCTCTACCCTGGTACGGTAGTTCTGAGTTCAGCACTGAGGAGAAAGCAAACTGTGCAGGGATTTGAAGCTGAGAGAACTCGTGCCTGTAATAGTAGTGGTGAACAGTAACAGTAGGGGGAAGCTTCCTAGTAACAAGGCAGTATTTAGGGATGCCAACATCTCTGGGAGTTTTTCATCCAGGTCTTGGGAGGTGACATGTTTGTTGTTTAGAAAAAACTACAATCACTTTAAAGCAGTATTAATCCTAACAATTTCAGTTTACCAATTCGTAGATGTGGTGGCTGCATTCGTTTACTGTTGAGTTATTTTTTGTCTGGTGACCTGGCCAGTAAGTCTGTTGTTTTTCAACTTCCTTTAATAGGCCAAGCTGTCCAGCAAAAGTGCCAGTTTGAGGGTTTTTTATTAATTTATGTAAAACCTTTATCCAAATAACTGCTTACAAAGCTGTACCCTGGCTTTAATTTGTTAGTCAAGTCCATCTGAATCTGCTAGTTTAACATTACCCTCACCCAATACTGACAATGCTGCCGTCCAAAGTTGTCACCTTTGCTCTTCCATTCAGAGTGGAGACACTATCACAGGAAGTGTGTTACTGCCCAGACTGCCAGGTAAAAATAATGGGAAAAAAGCCTAAACAAAAAAAATATGAATGCAGCTACAACAATTTCAGCATAACTCCCAACTGTCCTTGATTTCAAGGGACTGTCCCTGATTCGGAACAATGTCCCTCTGTCCCTCATAGCTCTTCATTTGTCCCTCATTCTGGTCTGATCTATATAGTTATATATAAAATGCACTATTTATCTTTCAAAAAGTGTTTTCCAGAGCTAAACCTTTCATCCAATATCTAAATTGCTACGTTTGTAAATTCCACAAGCCTATATAAAGGAATAGTAGTGGTAAAAAAGCACTTGTGGGTTTAACCAATCAATTTCTTTTGTACAATTCTCCTTTAACCTCCCTGGCGGTATTCCCGAGTCTAGCTCGGGGTGGAATTTCCAGACTCGGGATCGCATCGCAGGATCCAGGAAGAGCTTACTTGCCTTGTCCCCTGGATCCCGCGATGTCTCCCCGCAGTGTAAGCGGCTCATCCTCCGCTCGATTCATCACGGAGCCGATCTCCGTTCCCTGCGAGCGTTGCGACGCCAAATTCAAAAAGTGAAACACAATACATACAGTATACTGTAATCTTACAGATTACATTACTGTTTGTCCCTAGTGGTCTGTCCAGTGCCCTGCATGCAGTTTTATATTATAAAAACTGTTCTTTCTGCCTGGAAACTGGAGATTGTCCATAGCAACCAAAATCGTCCCTTTACATCAAAAGTGGTTTTAGACCAGCTAGAAAGCAGGGATAATAAATTAGAATCACTTGTAGAATTGAGCGATAGTGATCTGTGGGGAGATCCGTCATCAAACACTGAAAAGTAATGACCGTGACAATTCTGCAACTGAGCAAATTTCAGTGTTTTTGATTTGATTACGTTATTGAATAATTTTTATTATTATTATATTATTATTTGGTTATTTATTATATTATAATTTATGATTTAGTGTTTCAAACTTTATCATACCCGGGATGTCTACTAAACTCTGGTTTGGACAGATTTAAGTGAGTTATTCCTAAGAATTACAGGCCTATAATATAAAACGCCAAATTTCCATGCAAAATAATTGTACCGCTTTCAGCATCAAAAATATGAAATAATCATACCGCCATGGAGGTTAAGGGGGGCGTGACAGGGGCGTGTCCTATGCCTTCATACTTTTGCTAATAGGTGTCTCTCATTCCCATCTCAGAAAGTTGGGAGCTATGTTTCAGGATTGATAAACTGCAATATATTTAAGTATTGTCCTTGAATTTAATACAGCTTTAAACTGAACGTGGAATATGAATGTTATGTAAATCACGTGCTGTGCTCACCTCAGTTTTATCTCCTTGTCATTCAGTGATAAATATAAGAAAATTCATCTCTTACTGCTGATAGTCAGTGTTTTGTTTATTGCAGGGATCCTGCTGGTACTGAAGTTACAGATTATGACTCTTCAGTCAGCTGTTAATTAGCTACTCATTTAATCCTGTTGCTTTCTCATTCTTCCTCTTTGGGCCTATTTAGCAACACAAAAAAAATTTTTTTCTTTTCTTATAGGCCGATTTCAAGTGAAAAGGAACATGACATTTTTTTTTATTAAAAAATCTATACATTTCTACTGTAGGACGGGAACAATGAAATTGAGGTTTACAGGATTCAATCTTAAAGCAGCAATGAACCCAAAAGCAAACATTTATTCTATTGCATCTCACCAATTTCTAGATTTAATGGCTGCATTCGTTTTCTTTTTAGGCTGGTGCGCTAGCCAGTAAGTCTGTTGTCTTTCAAAAGAACAGTCTCTCTTGCAGATGTATCAGTTATAGGTATGAGACAAACCACTGGCAGGGGTGCTTACAATGATCAGCCTTTATCTTTTCTTTTATAGTTTCTTTATCTCAAAATGAAAAAAATGTTTTCTGTAACTGCTAAAAGCGTGAGCTGGATTGTGGCTTCAATGTGTTAAGCTGGAAACTCATTATACAATTCTTGTTCAATTTCCTTTAGATTTACCTTCAAATATGTAGTGTAAGGGCCTGCCTGATTGCATACAATTTGAAAGTGTTTAGGTCTGACCTCATATTATACGTTTTTGGTAAATCTAAAGGAAAGTTGAACAAGAATTTTTTAATAAAATTTGTATAGCGTGTAGCCACCTTTAGTGTATTTAAATCTGCTAATCCATTTAACACTCCGCTTCTCTCAGACAGTCAATGCTGCTGTCCAAAGGTGCCCCCTGTGCTCATTCATTCAGAGCGTGGGAGGGGGTCTTCAGACTTTCTAAACAAAGGGCCAGATTAATCCTCAATCTTTGGGAGGGCCAGAGTGTGGCCAGCAGAAATTTTCCTGGTATCAGCGGGAGTAAACATCGCCACATTTGGTACTTGGAGATAGTGCCCCATTGTTGGTATCATAGGGAGGAAAAGTGTCCCATTATTTATAAAAATGATGCACCATCGTCGGTGTCAGATGACAGTACAGTGTGTTGTATCAGTAAGAGGAATAGTGCCCCAAGGGCCGGATAAAGGCAAGAAAAGGGCCGCAGTTTGAACACTACTTATCCAGAATGTAGGCACTCTAATACAGGAGGTGTTTTGCTGGCCAGATCACCAGGTGAAAACAGAGGGAAAAAAAGCCTAAAAAAGCAAACTGTTCTGAGGACCATAAGACGAGATGGTTTTACTGAGATCTCCTCCGCTTCTCTTTCTCCAATATGCATAATCCATGCCAATTACCTGTGACTTCTACTACCCAACTGGAGACGATTAATCCTGCTTCCCAGGGGTGATTCCCCTTTTCCCCTTCCAGTTTCCTTAACCCCCTTTTTTTTTTTCTTTCTTTCTTCTCTCCCCCTTTTTTCTTTTTTGTTTACTTTTCTTTGCTCTCTCTCTCCTGCCTCTTATATTTACTTAAATGAAAATTGGAACGCACAGATCTCGGCAGGACCCCCTGCAATTGACTTCCCCCTGGAACGTTGTAGCTCCTCCTGGGGGTCAGAGGGACTTTTTTTCCATGCAGGGTTGGTTCCTGAGCTGCCCCCCCCCCCCCAGGGCTCCCTTTGCCTTCATTTGAACACTATATTTTAGACACTGAAGTTTGTACGGTAGATGTCGAAGGATCTAGTTGTATATTGGATGTCAATAAAGCACTTCATCCCGATTTGTAGTTCATGTGGAGTCTACATTTTATTGTATCTGTTGCATGTCTTTAAATACTTTAAATAAAAAAAATAAAAAAACAAATGCAACCACCAGATCCAATGATTGTTAAAGCTGTAATACCTTACATTTTTGGTTTTGGATTTAACCACTAGCCGACCAGCCATCACAGTTATACTGCGGCAGGTTGGCTCGGCTGCGCAAATCGCCGTAGCTGTATGTTGCTCCTTTATGTCACAGCAAGCGCGCGTGAGCACGCACCCGCCATGCGTCCCCAGAGCCAATGCCCGCGCCTGCCGGGCGCGATGACCGCCAGGCACCCACAATCGCTCGTGACAGAGCGAGAACCGGGATCTGTGTGTGTAAATCAGTGGCTATTTTTAGCTCTGATCGCTGTATAAATGTCAGTGGTCCCAATAAAGTGTCAAAAGTGTCCAATCTGTCCGCCGCGATGTCGCAGTCATGATAAAAATCGCAGATTGCCTTCATTACTAGTAGAAAAAATAATAATAAAAATAAATCTATCCCCTATTTTGTAGACACTATAACTTTTGTGCAAATCAATCAATATACGCTTATTGTGATTTTTTTTTTCCCCAAAAATATGTAAAAGAATACATATCAGCCTAAACTGAGGGAAAAATTAGTTTTGTTTTTTTTTTAAATTGGGATAATTATTATAGCAAAAACTGCAAAATATTGTTTTTTCTTTTTTTTTTTTTTTCAAAATTGTCAGTCTTTTTTGTTTATAGTGCAAAAAATAAAAACTACAGAGGTGATCAAATACCACCAGAAGAAAGCTCTATTTGTGGGGAAAAAAGGACATGAATTTTGTTTAGGTACAACATGGCTCGACCGCACAATTGTCATTTATAGTGATGCAGTGCCGTATCGCAAAAAATTGCCTGTTCAGGAAGGGGGCAGATCCTTCCGGGGCTGAAGTGGTTGATAGCACTTTAATTATAAAGGAAAAATAGAAGTAATACTGGTTATACATGGGCTTATGTCTCCCTCAGCATAATGGTAGAGAGATATCTACCTGTTGATCTGTCAGAACCTGCAGCAATGTGCATAATCAATAGCAGAAAAGGTGTCCAATACAGAAAAGGGGTGGACCAGATGGTCACTTCTGATGGCCAAAAGTACTCATTATTATCTCCTAGTGAAGCCCTGTGTGGATCTGATATGTCCCCAACATCATTGCAAACAATACTTGAAAGCATTGCGTAATGTCACACTTAGGAATGGCCAAAGGAGAAAATAAAACAGAATATTGATTTTTTTTTTTTGCAGCTTAACATCAAGGGCTTTCCAGTACTGAGAGAAGAGAATATCCTCAATGCAATTGAAATCGCAACATTCCTTGGCCACCCATGTACCCAGAAACCATACCCTTGTCAGAATGGAGGACTGTGCATCCCTAAAAAGGAGAACTACGATTGTGTGTGCCAGCGAGGCTTCTCTGGAGGGCAATGTGAGAAAGGTAAGCTCGTTATGACGTTGACTAGAAAAATATCAAAATTCATTTGGTTAAAAAAACAGTGGTGTTTGTTCCCTTGACCTAAGTAACTGTAAAAATGTAAAAATATTGTGTTTAAAGTGTATTTCCACCTTTGCAGTCAAATTTGAGAAACCCCCGCTATATGTTTGTGTTCCCACTCACATAGCATACATGAAAATAATTGAAAAATATTTTTCCTATTTCTTACCTTTTTTAGCTGATTTTTTGCAGCAGGTTTATATATAGTATACTACAGGCAGCTTTTGCTGCTTGTAGGGTGTTTTGGGAGCACTAAATACACCACCCCAAAGATGCTGCTTGCAGGACTTTTTCTAACGTCCAGCAAGCGCACTGCCCTTGTGTGAAAAGTCACACTGAAATGAATAGGAGACGGTTTTCAGGCGCTTTACGGGTGCTATTTCTAGCACTAAAACCCCTGAAAACAGCCTCAGTGTGAAAGGGGTCTTAATCATTAAATTATTTTTTTTCTCTTCACAAAAATTATCACTGTCACATAGTGTATTCATCCCTATAGTGACATCCAAGTTGTAGAGGATTTTTACTTACCACTGCTCACATCCCATATATCCTCTGTAAATTGCATTATAGGTTACAGAAAATAACTTTTAGTTGAGGAGTATCTGTGTTGGTGTTGGCCAATGTTCAAATGTATAGACCTTCAAAGTGTACGCATTTACATGTATACACACAGCAATATCAGTGGAGTATAGAGAACATTTATGGCAAGCATGTGATTGGGAAACCAGGAGAAAGAAAAAAATATATATAGTATGGCAGCTAATTGTTGAGTCTATGGCTTTTCACTATGGGGTTCTGGGTAATATATATGCTTTTGGCACGGTTAGTTTTGGTGCAGAGGATGATGCTTTTCCTTAAGCCCTCCCTTAATGCTCCTAACCTTACCCTTTTTTTTGGCATACTCGCTTCTTCCACGCTGTGATCCCCTATGTTAACCTATGATATTCTTATGGCAAAAGATACCGGGGAAGTCCAAGCGCAGGAATCTTATGCTTTAATCTCACAAGAATGTGCAGCCACACACCACGTCTCTAGGATTAGGCCCATTTGTTGGGCAAAATGTGTCGGTGGAAAGACTTCTGGAGGGGGCTGTCCAAACCATCTGGAAGTATAACATTTTTGGAAGTGCTGTGTAGCTGCATGTTCTGTATGACAACAAAGCATTCAGGTTCTGACGAATACCCATTTGTCAGCAGAATTAGTGGAGGGGGACTCTGGAGCTGAATCAATTTTGTCTGTGGACCTTGGAGCTTTTATGTAATTCTCCTACAATCCAAATACAGATGGAAAGGTTAATTGGCTAAAACTTGCTCTGTACATGCATCTCTCTAACTGCGGCAACATTTCAGAGTACAGAGCTGAGACATATGTCAGCACTATATAAATGAATAAAAATAAATACATAATAATAGTCACGGTGACAGAGAAATTTTGTCAAACAGTGTGGTGGAAAATAACACACGAAAGACCTTTTTATTTTCCATAATAACCATCGAGAATGGAAAGAACAGTGGGAATACGATGGGCCAGTTAGCGCCGTTCTGCCATCAAATTACATTTTTCCAGGTACCGTTTCATATTTGTACGTGATGATCTTAAAGATTCCTCTCCTGGTTTCTCACACTTCACGGCTGCCTGGGCAGAAGATGGAGGGAAATCGATAAATAAAATAGACTGTCAGGCAGATCAAATCTGAGCTATCCTCCACGTAATATTTTCACCTCTTACGCTCCCACAGGAGGCAGCTGTGTACTGTGCAGCCCAGTTATCCTTGTTTTTATTAGATTTTTTGTGAATTTGTTGGCTGTAGAACTGACCCTCACTGTATGTCTACTCTGATCCATGACAACCAGCCATTTGGCTGGCATATCCAGTATCTTGAAGTGTTTCCTCTGCCCGTTTTCTCACCAGCTGTGCAGCTGACCCTTTTAGTACCTCAGCACTCCCCAATTTATAAATAAATACATGCTGATAATAATAATATCATACCCAGCTGTACATTAGATAGCAGCTGAGTAGGCCCGATCAGTAAGGAATTTTAGCTAGGGATGAGGAGCAGCGATATGGCGGAATTTCCGGCCTTGTTGCCAAGGCCTTTCTGAAACATAACCATATGATTTTATAAGCAGTTTAAAATGCATGTCACCACTCAGACCATGTAATTGTGTGAGAGAAAACGAGTTTGCTTTTCTAATATGGAGGAAATAACGGTAGAATGTAGACAGCTTGTGTTTTGTTAATAAAGTGCATGTTTAGCGCTGATATCAGGATGTGAATGGCTCGCCGCATTCTGGGCAGCGCTGAGCACCTGACAGGATCACGTTTTTATTGTTCCATTTCGAGCGCTTGAATAGCAGAGGACGATGTGTTTCTTTACAGTGTGCTCATGTTTTGGTGTTTCTTTTTTTGTGCATAATAGATTAACATTAGCATTTAAATTGCAAAATAAATATAGTCTTTATTGTGAATTTTCCATGTATAATTGAAGAACGTCACAGGTGTGGAATTTACATTTTGAAAAGTCTCTCTGGTTTTATTCATTTAGTAGTAACTGGTGAATAGGGTAGCAGCTCAGGTTACTGCAAATTTATAAACTACAGTAAAAGGGAACTCCACATTCGAAAATGGACATAACGTACAGTATGTCATTGGAGTTAATGTTTTTAGGAATTCCTTTTCCATTTCAGTATGTGGCAGACTATGATTATGTAACTCTCTTTTAACTATGACAATACTACTTTGTTAAATAATTTCGCTCCTAATGTGATTGGCTCACTGCTTTTTTCCCCAGAGGTCTGCACTGTAGCTTGAGCTTAAATTGTAGACATTCCCTGCAAAAGGAATTTAGGTCAAGAGCTTACATAACTAAAGGGATGCTGGGCCTTCTATTTCTAATATAATACAGAGACTGATCGTAGGATTGTAGTGAAGGTAGGTACTCTCATTTAGAAGGTGTAGGTGAGGTTTACATCAATATTCCGAGAACAAATTGGGGGGGGGGGGATCTAAAATAATTGGTAAAATCCTTGCAATGTTGGGAGTATTGTTGATTGGAGAGCAGTAGTTGCAACTACGCAGAGAACGTATTTAACTGCTGGACATAAACTGCTGCTCTCACATGGAATGCAGCGGTCCTCATCTTCAGGAAGCGTGACTATTGTTAGCTGGAGAACAATAAATCATTAACATAGGAATTCTGAAACCTATGTTTTCCTGCACCATTGTAGATCTTGCTCACTTTTCTCAGATTACAATTTGGCTTTAAAAGTAAGCTGTAAAAATAAGCTGGTGTTGCATGTATACTGTTATTCAATATAGTGGTATTTAGAGCGCAGTAACCCACCCAATCTGATTTCAGTTAGCTGCACTTTGCTCCTTCCAGTAATATACTATACACATCTTAGATCCTGCAATAAATAATAGAGAAGAAAAAAGAATGACTACGGATGAGATTTATTAGGTTTACCCAATACAGCTTTTTAGATTTTCTGTTTAATCTTGCAGCGATATTATTTATTTATCTCTCCACTTTCTACTTTGCCTGTTCATCTTTCCCAATACATCTAGTATATTAACCTGAAGAAGAACTTTAAATATCAGTCTGTGACACCATGACTCCATCCTTCTCTGTCTGCACTGACCTCTCCTTTTAAATAAAATATATCTTGCAGGAGATGTGAGGAATGGCTCCTTTGTTTTCGAACATCCTTTTCAGACCCATGCACTTTATTTCTAACATTTGTCAATTTAAAGTCTAGGCATGCTTTTCAATAAACACTCCTCGCCTACCCTCATTAAAAATGTACATTTAGTGACAGAGCCCAGATGTAGATGAACAGTGTTTTTTCTGCCGCAGCTGTCCCAAGCCTGGGCAGTACCCACATCCCGCAGTGCAGCTTTTCTTCTCTAGTCCTGTACTTGTTCTTGTGCCTGACATTCTACTCTATGGCAGGCGATGACATGCATAGGACACTAAAGGAAGAAAGCAGCTATGTCAGATGTAAACATTGCCCAACCCTCTGGGTTCTGTAAGTAAATTTTTGATGAGTAGGACAAGGGGGCATATTACAGATCTGGTATAGTATAGTAAATAAAGTGTGTCTAAAATTCCTATTTGACATCATATCTGGGTTTGTTTACTTTCATAGCTAAAGCAGAGCTCCACCCAAATGAGAAAGTTCCGCTTTAAGGCCTCCCCCCTCCTCTTCACTAAATGGCACTTTTATTTGTGTTGGGGGGGGGGGGGAGTGGTTACCTGGTTTTGACAGGTACCTGCTCCCTATTCCTCTCTAACACGTCACAGGTCCCAGAAGACTGCAGGACCATTCACAATGCGCAGCGGGCACCCGACTGTGAAGCCACAAGCTGTCACAGCAGGGTGCCCACGGTTGAGATGCTGGCGCTGGGGCCAGAGCAGCGAGAGAAGGAACAGTTTGAATGAGGACATCGCTGGATCCTAGGACAGGTGAGTGACTGTTTTTTTAAAAGCCAGCAGCTACAGTTTAAAAACAAAACTGATTGGAGCTCTTCTTTAAGTTTTTTTTATTCCGCTTACTACTTTGCTTTGCTACTTACCACCCTAACCTGCTCTTCAGTGTAGTTTACAGAAACCACAGAAGGAAAGTAGTGAACTTTTTTTTTTTTTAATATATTTTATAGCCTTGCAGACATAACATCAGAGATATCTATAGTTAAAGAATCTCTTTCACCTATTTCATTATTATAACATTGATAAATTCTGCAGTGAGTTACACAGCACTGTGAATACCAACACCACCAAGTGCCTGCATTCTAATGGTTCGAAGACGATCACGCTCAGTAAGGTCAGTTTTTGGAGGAAGCCGATTAATCACGTTCCAATCCGTGCTGTAGCCAAAAGAGGGCTACAGCGCGGGCTGCCAGTGTCGCCGGGAGGGCTTCAATAGACGTGACCATGCGCCCCCTGTGGTGCACGGCCAATGCACTCTGTGATCGTCGAGTCCTTCGGACTCAGCTGATCACAGAACAGGGTAAAGGGCCAATGACAGCTGATCACGGAAGTAAACAGGCTTCTTTTTCTCCTCACGATCAGCTTGAGGAGAATAGAAAAAAGTCGGTCCCAATCTGTGCCCGTCAGTGCCACCTATCGATTCCCATTAGTGCTGCCAATCAGTCCCGCCAATCAGTGCCACCTATTGTAGCCTTATCAGTGCCTCCTCATCAGTGCCCACCAGTGCCACCTCATCAGTGCTCATCGGTGCCACCTATCTGTGCCCATCAGTGCAGCCTCATCAGCGCACATCAGTGAAGGAGAAAAATTTCCTGTTTACAAAATTTTATAACAAACTATGAAAAATGTTTTGGTTTTGTTTTTTTTGTTTCTTTAGCTAAAAATAAAAAACCCAGAGGTGATTAAATACCACCAAATGAAAGATAAAAATGTCACATGGGTACAGTGTTGCATGACTGCGCAATTGGCATTCAAAGTGCGACAACACTGAAAGCTGAAAATTGGCCTGAGCAGGAAAGTGGTACAAGTGGCAAGTAAGCAAGTGGTGAAAGGAAACCAGACCACCCCTAAGAGAAACAATCCAATTAGGTGGGACATAAACTCTAAGCAGACAGTGAGCTTCAGTACCTGGCACGGCACATCCCAAGCCAATAAGTAATGAGTATAGGCAAATAGAAACCATTTATGGATGATTTTGGTGAAAGAGGGGAGTTCTCTTTTTAATGAGCCCTTATTCTCTTGGTTTCCAACCTCCAACCTTACGCCGCCTGCGTAACGTCAAATAATGTAGCAGACTTTGAGTGGTGATAGCTGACTGATGCCTGCAGATACAGGCATCAATCAGATATTGTCTTTTAGAGCCAGCGATTACCTTCACCATAAGAATGATCATAGCGGCTATTCAGCTGCTTGATTGTTCTTACAGGTAATGGAAGGGGACGTCATTCCCCCACTACCCTCCGGTGCTTCTCCCAGGCTCGCCCCTGCCATCGCGAACCGGCGAAGGAACCGACCGGCCCCTGGATGCTAACCATAGAGATTTCCAGCGGGCCAGATGGTCCCGGAGTCTCTATGATCGTTGGTAGGCCGGGTGCGATGGTATGACATCACGCCTGGCCTTTGCATTTGAAAAAATGCCCCTGCCTCGGCTGGGAAGCTTTTTTTTAATTTCAGGCTTCCCAGCCTAGAGGTGAGATCTGGGGACTTATAGATCCCAGATCTCACTTTAAAGAGGACCTGTCAAGCACTATTCCTATTACAAGTGTTTAAAGACTAAAATCTAAATCTACAAATTGTTATTTAGGCATTGGAAAGAATGGGGAAGTAAAACTGTTAGGTTTTTATTGTTGTTTGTGTCTCCACTGGGGAGAATGAATACTTTTTCCCACCAATTCAGAAAGTGAGGGCAAACTCGGGACAAGAATAGAGAACAATTTTTCAAACTCCTCTGTTCTGGTGGCCTGCTGTCTAAGGTGCAATGTCACCTCACTTTGGAGAGATTTTATTCTGACTTCTTTTTGTGTCTCTACGACAAGAGGGGAAAACCTCCCCAATAGGATACAAGCAGCAGGAAAAACTAAAAGGGCCTTTTAACCATTCCATGAAGAACTAACGTGAAGCCCATACTTTACAAGTTATAACACCTTACACAAGGGAAACACATAAGAATCTGTAACAATTAAATACCTTTCTATGGATGACTAATACATGTTAATATTTGTTTCATCCCCAGCTACCATTGAAAAATCAGCTGGAAGCTCAGAAGCAGTGTCATTTGACGGGAAGACTTACCTGGAGTACCACAAAGTGACCAAAAAGTAAGTCAGTGCCATTTACAGCAGTTATCCAGCACCCATACCCCCTCCCCTTAAGTAATTCTCAGGTGTCTAGGGCACAAACAAGAATATGGTAGCTTTCAGGGATAAACTTCCCACCATACCACATTTACACATTTAGTAACCAAGAAAGACAGTTCTTTAAGGTTGAGTGGAAAAAAGATCACTTTTCAGCTACATCATGGTGAAGTGTCCCTGTAAATGAGCTTTCTCTGCTGCAGACCCCTCCTCTGGCAGTTATTCAGCAGGCATAAAACTGACAGGCAAACCTATGAACTGGTGCTTGAGCCAAATAGGGAAGGCGTGCCGTGAACCTGCCGCGACATCGGTAAAAGGCAGGCAGGGCTTCACAGTGATATAATGAAATGTCGTCTAACATTCCAGATGTGCTGAGAAAGACAGCGACATTATGACAGTCCTGCAGGTTTCATAAATCTACTTCTCTGTGTAGAAGGAGCTCCTGTGAGTCATAAATTAAATTCGTCTTGTTTTATCTCTCCAGGAAATCATTAATTCAGGATACCCGTTATCCTGTTCTTCAGTGACTGATCATTGCTTTTGCTTTGTAGTGCCTGTCGTTGTGTGGCAATTAAGTGGACCATTAAAGGGAATATATGTCGTTAAAAAAATATAAGCTATCTTGACAAATGTCCGTATTGTACTTGCAGTTGAAAATAGAAGAAATATCTTTTTAAACTCATGTGCAGCTTTTAACTAAAATGCCACCAAAGTTATTCATTCTCTGACTAATTTGTTTCTGTTACTGAACTCCTGGAACGGCTGATTAATAAGAACGTTGAGTGCCGATCCTTGTCATTACAGGGAAGTGTTGAAAATCTTTACCCTTCGTCTCTTATATCATCCAGCAGGAACGTTTATTAAGTTAGTAAAAGTGATAGCTAACCGCTGACGGAATGTTTACTTTCAAAGAATAAGTACATTTTAAAATAACCAAGCAAATCAAGTGAGTTTACATATAAACCTTCAATTTTCTTTCTTTCTCCTACTGGGACCATTAAGGATCCTGCCAGTCCAGCCTGACTTGTGTATTCTAATGTCATTTTCATTAGATAGAAAGTATCACTGACATTCTTTTACATGTGCATACTCCTTCGCTTATTAGGGATTGGTCAGAAGGGATGACTAAGGAGCATATAGGAGGATGCAAGAGATTCCTTATTTAATATAATGCCAGCAGACATTGCAGTCGTTGTATTAAATCCTCCCCTCATTTCTTTTTGTACATACTTCCAGACATTTTTTTAAGGCACATACGATATAAAAATAATCATTTTGGGGACGTGGAATTAAATCATCCAGGCATAGGGAGAAATATGTTATTTTTTCATCATAACAGTGCACTTATTTCAATACAAGGCTTATATTGCAAAGCAATCAGTGGAATTTGCTAAAAAGTGGTATGATTTTTTTGGAGCAGACCTGCCGTAAAGCTATCATTTTTTATACTGTCATTAGCCGCTTAAACAATTGTAAAATATAGCAAATGTAAGGGGAGAAAATCCAGAATTATAGCATCTACAGCCTAGTTGTTGAGATTAGCCCTACAGAAGACAGAAATGTCCAAGGTGGCCATATCTCCCTGAGTTCCAAGGCCTGTCTTTATACTCATTGCACTTGAATCCTTCCATCAGCTCCATAGCAGGTGAAAGAATCAGGCCAGTTTGTAGGCAGAGTTATTAAACCTCCCCATGTGTTGTATACAACAGTCAGATATGCTTTTTAGCACTGCTGACGTCAAAATCAGCCTGATACCTGCAAGACTAAAATTAGGGAGCACCCCTTACACATGCAGGCATTAAATGGCTGAATCCGTTATCTTGGTATCTGTTAGCGTTAAACCACACACTTGATTGTCTGCGGATTAGGTCTCAAAAGCTGAATATGCCAGATTTTATGCCACCTATAGCCACCTTTGGGCAGAAATAGTTAGCTCCATTAAGGTACCTTACATTAGATATATCTCCAACCAAACTGTTTGACGATTCCCTTTAATGTTTAAACAATTGTCAGCGTTTGTCAGATATGTCTGTCTGCTGTCTTATTGTGTGTCCATGTTGTTTCCTTGTTTTCAAGCCAACTGACTAATGAGATACCTGAGTAAGTAAAGTGTCTTCTCCTGTCATCTATCACAGTCAACACGCATTGATCTCATCAGTTGTACTTGACATTTTACCCATTACATCAACATATTCCCAGATGTTGTTCACATCACCTGCTATGATCACCTCTGACTTTATACCTGCTAATAAAGCAAGACATTACCCTCTACTGCCATCAGCTTGGTACATGTTTTACAGTGCCAGCCATCTTGTGCCTTCATTTAGTGAAACCTTTGTTTCCTTAGATCCCTTAAACCCCCGGTTTTCAGGCATTAACTAGAGTTCATGAAGGCAAAACAAAGGTTTCATAGCCTATTATAAATAATGGACAGACCATTGTGCATCTTCACTGTGTGTCCTTGTCTGTCCATGAGCGCTATCACTTAAATGACCCATGAATTTGAAGTGCTCCTAATAATTTACAAGGAGAATATTACCTTTATGAAAACCTATTGATAGGACAATTACCTATGCTCTAATCTGCTGAATGTGCAGTGCTTCAATCAGTGCTTCAATCAGTACACTAATCATATCCTATTAATGAGAGGAAGAAATCAAACTTCCCAGTGATGAGCGATAAAACTCATTATAATATCTGCTGTGCCGTTCACGGGCTTGTACACTATGGCAGTACAAATAGTAGTAATATTAATAACAGTTTGCAGTAAACTGCCAGATTTTACCTTCACCGGTCTACAGCTATCAGACAAATTGAAAATCAATTCTGTTTCTAGGATTTCCTATTTTCTTTATTATAAGCCTGAATAATCTAGTTTCTACATAAGCCCAGAGTGATATGGATCTCACTATTAGAGTACTGTTATATGTATTTAGCACTGCCCTGTTGTATTATAATAGGCCCAGTCTGACAAATTATTTTTTGAAAGCAACAGCTTCACTTTCCTTTCACTGTTTTTCAAAAATAAACCCTTTTGCCGTCTTTTGTGTTTTAGTGACAATAGAGGACAAACTAATTACTTACTGATAAATTCAGAGAACACTTAATAGTCATACAGTAATCTTGAGACATTCATAGAATATATGATGTGCTTGAATAATACCATTATTATGTTTTAGTATTGTGTTGTTTTGTGCAACTCTTTCTTTGGATAAGAAAGAAGAATATGAATATTATTCTGCATACAATTGTCAGGATTATTTCTTTTGTAATCAGTAAAACTGCTTTTTACTGAGATTTGTCAACTGCAGCAATCACGTCATGCAAGAGATTGTTAGCTGATGTATCCGTGCCATTAACCTCTATTCCTCAGAGATCCGAGTCAAATGTAACAAACAAGATTAGCGAGTCTCATACCGCCTCCGGCACAAAACCCAGGCAGGATCCATTTTTCTCCTGCTGGATTGAGTCATTTTGACACATATCCTCTATAGTACTATTCAGCCTGCAAAGTAATAAAATATCGTCTTTAAAAATGACCCTAATAATCCTAAATGTAGTGTCTCCACCAGCAGATGGGAGATTGCTGGGTGATGAATCAACGTCTGCCTAAGAAACCAGGGCAGAACATTGTCTGAATTATCCAAGAAAGGGAAAATTAGACCTTCATTTAATGCAAAGTCGACTTTCATTATGAAAAATGATTAATCACCTGGTAGCAGCTTTCCTAAAACAGAATGTGTCTGTCCTTGCGAAATACAAAGTAACAGTTCTTCCTTTAGATTCTAATGATGAGTACTGCTGAGCATGGGTGTAAATAGAACACCATGGGTGCGCTATGTACTGATGGTGCTGCCTGCTGATTAAAGACGAGTAAAGATTTGGTCTAACCGTCCATTTCATGTACACCTGCTGGGATAATTCCGCTTGGATTTTGGTTCACCTGATCTAGGTTGCTAATGTGTGACCTTCTCATAAGGCCACTCACCCGAAAAGTTTTGTATTCTGAACTGAATGCTACATATAATAATCTGTATATTAATTATTTTTATTTTTTACTTTCATATGGCTTTACTATTTTTCTTCACATTTACATGCAGACCAAGAGACAATGCCTGGGGTCTGGACAAATTATGACACTGCAAGGAGTGCTTTTTTTAAAGATTTAAACCTTTTGATTAAAATATAGGAAGAGGAAAGCATACATAAAGCCACATGAAAAAGAAAACAAACTAATATACTGAATATAATCATTACATATAATAACCACATGTATTTAGTGGAATACAATATTTTTTTGATGTCCTTTAAATCAGACCTCACCAACTACAGGCTTGGAGTCTTTAAATATTTCTACACCAAAACTGCTTACATGTATGGATAAAATAAAAATTATATAGCTATATACAAATTGCACACCCACCCAGGCACACGTTAAAGCTAAAAAAAAAAAACCCTGGAAAACACTGGAAAAAAACGCTGGCAATAGCTTTTTGTAGTAGTGTTTTTGGAGCATTAGCGTTTTATTAGAGTTGTTGCAGTAAAAGGGAAAACAAAAGCTCAAAAAACGCTATTAGTAGCGTTCAGGATCATTTAGGAGTGTTTCTGCTGGAAAAACACTCCAAGAAATTCTACAAAAACTATTTTTTCTGCTCAAAAGCTCAAAAAACGCTAATAGCCTAAAGTAGTATGCATGGACACATAGGATAACACTCCTGCCTCACGGGCACTGTGCTGGAATGTAAACTGAGCTGCACAATGCAGCTCTGTGTACATTCTACAGAGGAATGGTTTCAGGTAGGTAGGTTAATTTATTGCAAAAGAGCCGTTGCTTGTCTCTTCTGCAATAAAGAGTGTCTGCTCACATTTTTTTTTTTTTAATATTAGAATTTAGTTCCACTTTAAGATATGTGCACTAGTTGAAAAAATATTTTAGTATTCCTAATGCAACCAAAAATATATCCAGTGGCCATGTCCCACAGCAGGATTCCTCTCTGTCCTAGCTAGAATTCTCCAACTAAGAAATGAAATGGATTTCTGGTGATAACAGTTTTAAAGGATAACTATACATTCATATAGTTATCATTTAAAATGTAACTTTACTCTAACTGTCTCTTTTGAAATAAATGCTCATTCACTGCCTGCTAGCAAATTTCTTTAGATTGTACACTGAGCTGCGCATATATGACGTAATGTACAATCCCATCAATGCTGTGGGTGGCAGAATGAATTCATTCGCTTACATGGGAGTTATCTCATCCTGTGCCAGTCAACCAAGATGGCTGAAGAAGCCTAACTCAGTGGAAGAGGTCAGTGGCGATGGCAGCCAAGGCACTCGTGTACACCGCTGGATAGAGATGGGGCCCAGGTAAGTATTAGGGGGGCTGCTGCACACAAAAGGTTTTTTTATCTTCATGCATAGAATGTATGCAGATAAAAAAACCTTCTGCCCTTTACAACCACTTTATGTTTTTGGCAAAGGTGCAGAAATCAAAAGTCCAGCAAATCTGACCTCCCCTTTCAAAATAAGGCATTTATAAAGCAGCTGTTGGTGACCCTTAGCATATGTTATTTGACAAGGTGAATGGGCTTTATTGACAGGTTGTACTTGTGGCAATTCTATCTATAAATGTTCGACTTTTTCAATAGTTTGCAAGCAATTTTGGCTAATCTTGGTCAGGCAGTCAACTCCCTCATTTTTGTTGCTGATTCTAGTGTACCACAGCTCTGAACATCAACACACCAGCTACCATAAGTGATATCTGAATGGGTCTCCATAGAGCACCCTTTGGGCAAAGAAGGTTAAAGCTGAAGTTTATTCTGCTTATATTTTGCTTTCCCTCTTCAACATGCTAATGAATTTTTTTAATAAAATGTTTTCATTACATATCCTAATTTAGACCCAGTGATTTCATCACTGGATCCATGCGCATCTCTAAACAATGCAAGCAAATACTGTATGTGCTAGTAGCAGCATCCTGTATATAGCTTCATATATCCCCTAACCTGCCAACTTTTTTTTACAATGGAGAAATGCTCTGCATGTTCTTTTAGAAAAACAGAATAACTAACTTATCATAGCGGCCAAAGAAATTCCCAAAAATAAGGTGCTCCGACTGTCCTCCCCCACTTTAGTACATCTACTTCTATTCTTACTAATCTGTCCCATTAACAATGACATTGGTTTTGTGAAGTAGTCATGCTTTATTACTATGTTCTGTAGTGAAAGGTTCTGTTACTGTGTTTTTTGCCATACTTATACCCTGTATCATCTGGTGTGTCCCAAGTCTTATAATATTTGTTCTAATGTGAACTGTAATGTCCTTTTTATATTGTCGTTGGCATCTCTGTCTTGTACAAAGAACGGATTATTTACTACATTACATTTCTTGTATGACTAAACGTTTTAAACATAATAAATATTACTTGGTTTAACATAGCTTCCTAAATATGCACTCTGCTTCAGTACTGCTCTCAAAAGCCCTCAACCCTGATGCAAGCAGTAGGTGGGCTCTTGGGAGGAGTTATGCAAATATCAAAATGCCTTGATGGAAGAGTAGGCATTGTGTGCAGGCTGTCCTAGGTATTGCCCACATGGAATGTTGGGCATTCATGGTTGAAAGAAATAAAATCCAATGCATGAAAGGAGCAGGACAGGGACAGTCAGACTTAGGAGGAAAGAACTAGGCCTCCAGATAGGAAGTGGGGTGACCTCTATCTGGCCTGGTGCGGATTCTAATGCACCCTGTGAGAAGTTTACAGTGTGCAGTAAGATTACACTTATCATTTTTAGTACAAGAGAGGAACCTGTACAACTTTACGAGACTGAAGTTAGGGCTGGAATTCAGCTTTCATTTTCAAGGAGCCCCTTTTCCTCAGGCCTTATAACAACCTATGTTATAGTAGTTGTGTCATTGTTGGTAATATTTAGCAGGAAATCTAATGTAATGAAGGTAGGTGGGGTTTTGTGGGTGGGGGTGGGTGAGGAGTCTTGTTTGCTCTTTATCTCTGCTGCTGCTTACTGCATGCCTCCCCCTTTCTTTCTGCCTCTTAAGTCATGCCCCTGCGGACAATCCAGATGACCCCAGGTGAGTTCTCACTGCACTGCTTGCTATGTTGCTTCTCCGTGTGTGACTCATTTAAATGTTTTGAATGCACACCAGAATCCCCTGCATTTTTATTGGTTGTGCACCATACAAAAATGGTAAAACGAAATTGATTAGTTGTGCTCACTTGATATTGCCACTCTGACAGGGACACAGACACATCAGAGTTATGCAAAGAACTAATATTGGGATTCATTTACATGTAAATGATTTGAATGTTTAACTCTAAAAATAAAGGAGAAGTATGTTGGATCCAGACTTCCAGAGTCGGGATGACGCGGTGCCTGGGCTGATCTGTGTGACGTCAGCAGAGAACAGACTTCAGACCGCTCTCTGCTGAAAACAGGTACAGGATGCAAAACGAATTGCACTCCTGTGAGATCCGTAGGAAAGGCCCAGCGAAATGAGCTTAGGCTGGACTTCTCCTTTTAAAAATGTATTCGTAGGACAGCTATTACAATGCGGAAAAACTTTGAGGCAAGTACATACTGTATTAATATTGTAAGGCACATTTATGGAGCAGTGTCTGCACCTTGTGAAAAAGATGCTTCAAGTCCTTCTATACAGTAGTACATTGTTCAATACAACCTGTTATTACGTGTGAACCTACCTGATATTTTCACACAAGATGTTCATTATTTCCCTAATAATACTCTGTGACAGGGCTGCAAAATAAAAATAGCTAAATACTACGTATTAAAGTATTCAGTCACATTATATTATATATGGAAACCACCTGCGCTCTTTGGTAATCACACTATATTGTCCTATGGAACCAACTTTCAGAAAAATCATTATTTGATTTAATGAAAGGTTTCAGGTGAATATATAGGGGGCAAGCAAAGCAACATGCCATGGTAAAAAAAGGTACTGAATGGAGCCCCCTAGTCAGTCAGGGCAATGGGGATTGGGTAGGCATTTACCTTTTATGGTGATTTGACATATAGTATACATGGCCAGTGTATTATTTCTGTTAGAAGGAATATCAGGGCTCATGGTCTGCATTCTGTGACTTAACAATGAAATGCAGCTCTCTTACTATCCATAACATGTGTTGGAAGATCTGCTGATCTGTGGCCCCCCATGGACCACCACTGATAGGCTATGCCAAGAATATCCCAATAAAAACTGCTTTATAGGACAGGTGCCTGTTGATGTGTGAAAGGAAGTGGGTGGGGGACAAGTTAAAGAAACAAGGCAAACTTTACATGAAATTTGCTGGATTGGAAGTGGACAATGAATACACAATTCTGTCATTTTTATAGTGCGCAACCAACAAAGATTGTTCTGTTGTGAGCAATAAAAAGTGACTGTAGTCACATGATTATCATATGACATTCCACTAACATGCTACAAGTGGTGAATTACTCTTCTGCCTAGTCATTCCATAGAACACATGGACACATCTCAGCATACCAGCTACTCTTCTTATTTGACCCAGCTGGAAACCCCCTAATGCCAACTGGGCATAAAAGCTTATGAAAGGGGAACTCCGATATAGTAAAGATATTCTACACTCTGCCCACTATTTCCTTGCTCTCACAGATGTCCTTCTGTATTAACAGAAACCAACACACCCACTCCGGTCTCTTTACAACTTGGCTCTGCCACACAAGATTTTCTAGCCATGAGTGTGTTGGAGTTTAATATCAGGCTACAAGAGCGGGTCGTCCTACTTTAACATTAAAAGGAGACTTTATGTAACACACATTGCTTCCTAATGAGAATATTGTCCAGCTTAGTAATCAAATGTGAATCAATCACTAGGACTGAAGAAAGATAACAGCCAAGTTTTGGGTTTTAGACCAGTATTTACTCATACAGGTCTGCTAAAAAAAAAAAAGAAAAGTTTTTGATTACCAAATGATAAACCTTGATTCCAAAAGACATAGCAAGTTAGCAGTTAAGCTGCCACGGTCTACATAAGAGTAGATTTGAGGAAAACATGGCATATAAGATATGATGTACAAAAACCGCATGACACATAAAGATACTACAAAATCTGCTTGATTGCATTTGGCAGTTTTGCAGGTGAGAAAGCTTAATTAGCCACTTAACTAAAGAGAACCCACCACTAATTTCCCGAGACAGCCATGTGCTGATATGTCCTATTGTGGAACTTTTCCGGGCAGCTGTTGTTGGACATATCCGAATTCGGCCAGTACCTTTTACATATATATCCTTTCACACCCCATAGCAACTAAATGTGGAACTTGCAAGCTGTCTGTGATGTTGTGTTGCTGTGTTGTTAGTATGCACCGTCATTGTGCTGTATGCATACTTTTTACATGTCGCAAAGCTTAAATGTGTACTAAAATTCTCTTACAAGGAAAAAATATCTTCAAATCTTAAATGTGGAAACTGGGATCAGCGGTTTAATCATAAATATTAAGTGACCATAAAAATAAAACCTTCAAGTCATAGATGCTGTAAATATAGCCAAGTGCAGCTTGGTTCATATAACTAGTGATTAGATCAGCTGAAAGAAGAACTGTGTGAGCTAAGCAGCGATATTCCTCTGTTTGGCTCAAAACTTTCACATGTATTTTAAAAACGTTAAATGATTTAGGACAGAGCCTTTCATCAGGTATCATAGCAATTGCCACAACAAGTTTGTGTACAAAAAATATAAGCCCTGAGTTGGGAGCATTTGCAGGTTCAGGGGAAATTGTCTAAATGGTCTAACCCACCATTTCACAGAGTGGTGTAATTAGGTTAACCCTAAAGGGGCTGCAGACAAAATACTAGAAAGAAAAAATACAATGAAGGTTTGCTCTGTCCTCCAAAGTTAGAATGACAGGCTTCAAACTATTTAGCGATTCATTCTGCAAAGCAGGTTTAGCAAAACAATATCTTTAGTCGCTTGTAACATTAGGCTTAGTATTGGCTCTAGAAGCATTAAATAGGGGGATCTAATCGTGATCTGTGACATACAAAGAAGACAATGGTGATGAAGGTTACACAACCCCTAATGTTATTAGGGGAAGATGGCCCAAGAGCAGCTTCGCATTTGTATAATAATAAAAAAAAAAAAAGTGTTATGGTGAAGTCCATTAGTGATGTAAAGAGGATTTCCAATTTTACCCTATTTAGATGCACTGTCACAGTTAATCAGCTATTACACAGTGCTGCTAGTTCTGTTAGTATAGGACACTTAATATACTCTGCCTGCCTAAATACCTGGTGTATGTTGTATGAATTTTAACAATCGTGGTTTACATTCTACAGTGAGAAGGCACTGCTGACCAATGAATTTGAGCTGAGCATCAAGACTGAAGCCACTCAGGGTCTGATCCTCTGGAGTGGAAAAGGCACAGAACGTTCTGATTACATTGCCCTTGCTGTGGTGGGAGGCTATGTTCAAATGATGTACGATCTTGGATCTAAACCAGTTATCCTCCGGTCTACGGTACCAGTTAACACCAACCAGTGGATTCGCATCAAAGCTCTAAGGTAAATGTTATGGCAGTTGATTTATAGGCGAAAGGTCTCTGCTGTTTGGGGAAGAGTTTATAATTAACAATTAAGGTTAAAAAAAAAATCTTACAAATTAATGAGGATCAAACTTGCGACTGGTTGTCATGATATTTGTTTCTGGAGATAACATTGTTATCGTATGCCAATTCACACATTCCTAATAACCTCTGTCACCAAGAAAGCTATAGCTCAAAGCATGGGACATGTAGGCTGGGCAGAATAACAGCTATTTCTCCTTAGTATATCCCTGAGTATACCCGAGGAATTTTTCATAAACAGTGGAAAATAACTGTAAATATATATAAATATAAGACACTCAATGCTGGTACCTTTCAGTTTTTTCAATTAAGCTTTGACAAAAAAAAAACTGCAAGGGGATTGGTTTGTATGCAGAACTGCACCAAATTTTGCACTCTCCACTTTTAGTAAACCAACCCCAGGTGTCTGATACGTATAAAAATATTGGCATTTTTATTGTTTCCCTCTCTAAGGTGGGATGTTGGTTGGTTCTGATAACTGGATCCCCATTCCTAGCTGTGCCAGTAGGAGCATGAACATTCTCTTCCACAAATGATCTTCCCTATAGTAGCCATAGCCATTGTTGGCAGAGGTGAATGGTGTAAGGAATGGGGCTTGAGATCACCTGGCCAAAAAACCCCTTTTAAAAAAATGAGCTACCTGCTTTACCAACCCACCATTTTACAGAATAGTGTACCCCAAAATTAAATGTTGTCTTTTCAAATACGGTAGTTTTAATTACCAAAACTAAGTTGTCTGTATTGTTCATGATTCAAGCTACTATTTGTCTAGGACAGGTTAAAAAAATAAAAATCCAAGGGAGAACAGTGGCCCATCATTATTGTTTATAATCTCCACTTTCGATACGCAAAGCCTAATGCCAGGAAAATAGCTGCCCAGCTTGTAAAAGTGTCTGCCTCACTGTGGATATTTACTAAATATAGTAAAAACAAGAATACTCCATGTTTGAAAGACTGAAGATGGCACAATTTGTTTTCTGGTGAACTCCCATTACAGTTTTGTAATCAAGGTTGGCATGGGCAAGGATGCGTTACCTTCAAGAGAAGTTAGCATCTGCGTAGGATTATCCATCAGTCCTTTGTGCCCTTCAGTGCCCCCTGGGATAAGAATAGAGCAAGGCATCTGTAGAATGGTGAGCGGGCGGGAAAGCTAACATAGGCGTGCTGAAGCTTGCCTGCTGCGGATTCCAGGGCATTCCAATAGACCATTCTATCTTCATTGCTACTACAGAGACCCGTGCAACAAACACTAAGGCGTCTATTTATAAATATTTTTACATAAAAAGATTCACCCAACTTTAACGCAGGATTCACACATTTTTCCAGTTAAATTAAATTTTAAAAAATGTGTGCTCTTTGGTAAAAGGTATATAAATCTTGCATGAAAAAAAATGTATAAATAGATCCCCATCTTGCCAGTCAGGTTTAAAGTTGCTGCAATCATTAATAACACAGGCAGCAATAAAGTACATTTTATCTGGGTGGGGAAAAAGAACTTGACTTGATACCTCCATAGTTCCAGTATGGTGTACAGTTGCAGTATTCTTTAAGAACAGCCAGTTCTTTCCACAAGGGTTGATAATGAGAACTTTGCAGGACTCAATTTTGTTTTGGGTGTAAGTTAAATGCAAAATATAAAATGATACCTTGTTGCAGTCCTGGTGTTACATTTTTTTAACAATCATCTCTGCATGTTGTTGTTTAAAGAATTCACAGGTCAGCAGTTTAAACAGCTGATTAAAACAGTGAGGAAAGGGGAATGCTGGAGAAATTTCCAGTCCCAGGTTTTGTTCACACTGAGGTGGCTCTATCTACCTCAAAACAGACTCCTAATGTTGTGGGGATTTCCTTTAAAGTGGGAGTAAACTCCATTTGTTGATTTTGACCTACAGGTAAGCCTAGAATAAGGCTTACTTATAGATACAGTAAATATCTCCTAAACATGCACCATTTAGGATATATTTACTTTAAAAGCGGCCGGTGGCATCCCTGGCGCATGCGCACTGGGCTCTGAATGGACCGCGCCGTCCATTCAGAACTCCGTGCTTCAGCCATGATTCCCACGTGCATGTGCAGGAGTGACGTCATTGCAGCTTGGCCATTCATGTGGCTGAAGCCCGCGAACCGAGGGAACTGAGGGAAGACCAGGTGAAGATGGAAGGGCCTACATGGGTGACAGCGCGCCACTGGAGGGCTTTGTGTTCAGGTAAGTCTGCCATATTGCGCTAGTATGTGGTGCATACTAGCATATTATGACTTAAACTGCCTGGGGCCCAATTTTTCTTTTTTTGCTGTGGTTTACTGCGCTTTAAGACAAGCACTCCTTCCACAAATAGATATTGTTCTCTACACATGATCCAAGCGCAGGTATTGTTTACATTATTGACGTGGTTGTTGCATTCAAGTGATTGTGACTATTCCAGTCTCTGAGAAAAAAATGTTATACTTGCCTATAACTACCATTCTCGTTTTCATTCTCCGTTATTTAATTTTAAAATAAGAACGTAAATTGGTTACTTTGACCAACTGAATATTTCTTCTTTCAGGGAGCTTCAGCCATGATGCTCACAATGTTTAATCACTGGAGTAGAACTAGGGAACTTCATGGAAGTACTAGTGCCTACGTTTTTTGGCAGGAGTAGAGTTAAGCTATGTAAGATCTGCAGTCACACTACATTCCATGAGCAGCAGGACTCTCCATGGGGACTGGCAGGCCATGCTTTTGGCTAGCTGCCGCCCATGGAAGGATCATTGGGGATCTCAGCTCTTTAGATGTTTTAGATGCCAGGGCTTGGCTACTAGGGACACAATGTACTCTGCAGTTGCACAAATTATAAAAACATTGTAAGATGTAGATTTCATTGGTAGTAATCAAAGGACTAAAGTTAACCCTAGTGAAGCATTTGATGAGACTGGTGCAAGAACAAAGCTGATGGTCAACTGGTGACCTTTGTATTGGGGCTTTATATTTTTTAGGGTAAACTACAGTAACACATCACAATCTAAAAATTGCATTTATTGCTCTGTCCACTCTAAGCAGTTGATTCATTCTGATTAATTGTCATCAGGAACAGAATATCAATGCTTTCTGGTCTATGTTATTAAAGTAGCACAGTCCCCAGGATTACTGTAAATAGGGGAAAGAAAAGTGGACAACTTTACACGAGTATATCAAAAATATATATACCAGCCCAGTCAATACATATATTGACTGGGCTGGTATGACAGACAAGGTTCTTGACAAGGTTCTGCGCTGACTTTGGACTTGATAAAACACAGTGGACCAACGGCAACAGATGCCATGGCTCCCCAAATCATCACTGACTGTGAAAACTTCACACTGGACCTCATATAACTTGGATTCTGTGCATCTCCGCTCTTCCTCCAGACTCTGGGACCTTGATTTCCAAATGAAATGGAAACTTTTCCACAGTCCATGATGGTTTGGGGAGCCATGTCATCTGCTGGCGTTGGTCCACTGTCTTTTATCAAGTCCAAAGTCAGCGTAGCCCTCTACCAGGAAATTCTAGCGCACTTTATGCTTCCCTCTGCTGGCCAACACTATGGAGATGCTGATTTCATTTTCCAACAAGACTTGGCACCTTCCCACACTGCCAAAAGTACCAATAATATAATATAATTACTATAATTATTATCATAGGTGTATTTTAATTTACAGACAGAATATCAACCAAAAATTCAGAAAAAAAACACATAATACAAATGTTATAACTTGAGTTGCAGTTCAGTGAGTAAACTAAGTATTTTATCCCCTACCAACCAACAATAAGTCTGGCTCCCACAGACTGGCTACAGTATGTGCTCATGTGGTACTCAGATTAGTCCTGTCAATTTAAGAAGGTGCTCCTAACGACAACTCATTATGTGTATAATAGACACCTTTCCACAGAATCTCTTTCTTCCATTCAAACCCACCTTCATGGGCAAGACCAAAGAGCTGTCAAAGGATGTCAGAGACAAGATTGTAGATCTGCAAAAGGCTGGTATGGGCTACAAGACCATCAGCAAAAAGCTTGATGAGAAGGAGACAACTGTTGGAGCGAATATTCGCAAATGGAAGAAATAAAAATAACCATCAATTGCTCCATGCAAGATTTCGCCTCATGGGGTAAGGATGATCATGAGAAAAGTGAAGGGATCAGCCCAGATCTTGTGAATGATCTCAAGGCAGTTGAGACCACAGTCACCAAACAAACCATTGGTAACACAATATGCCGCCATGAATTGAAAGCCTGCAGCGCCGCAAGGTCCCCCTTCTCAAGAAGGCACATGTACAGGCCCATCTGAAGTTTGCCAATGAACATCTAAATGATTCAGAGAAGGTTTGGAAGAAAATGCTGTGGTCAGATGAGTCCAAAATGTAGCTCTTTGGCATTAACTAGATTTGCTGTGTTTGGGGGAAGAAATATGCTGACTATGACCATAAGAACACCATCCCTACAGTCAAACACGGAGGTAGAAACATTATTCTCTGGGGCTGTTTCTCTGCTAAAAGGTACCAGCTGACTTTCCCTTATTGAAGGGCCAATGGACGGGGTAATGTATTGTAAAATCTTGGATGAGAACCTTCTTCCCTCAGCCAGAACACTGAGATGGGTCATGGATGGGTCTTCCAGCATGACAATGACCCAAAACATACCGCAAAGGAGTGGCTCAAGAAGAAGCACATTAGGGTCATAGAGTGGCCTAGCCAGTCTCCAGGCCTTAATCCTAAAGAAAATGTATGTCACTGTGCCGCTTGTTGGGCGGCACAGTGGTGTAGTGGGTAGCACTCTAGCCTAGCAGTAAAAAGGGTCGCTGGTTCAAATCCCAACCACCAGTTTGCATGTTCTCCCTGTGGCTGCATGGGTTTCCTCCGGGTACTCTGGTTTCCTCCCACACTCCAAAGACATGCTGGTAGGTTAATTGGCTTCTGTCCAAAATTGGCCCTAGTATATGAATGTGAGTTGGGGACCTTGGATTGTGGGCTCCTTGAGGGTAGGGACTGATGTGAGTGTGCGATTTATGTGTGGAGCGCTGTGTAAATTGACAGCACAATATGGGTACCTTAAATAAATAGTAATATAATAGATGAGCATCTTAATGAGACGCAATGTACAGGGATAGGGACAATTGTAGACACGCACCCACACTCACTCAGTTTGAACTGGATGGACTGGTGTCTTTATTCAACCTTACTAACTATGTAACTATGTATGAAGGGAGCTGAAACTTTGAATTTGCAAGTGACAGCCAAGAAACCCCAAGGATTTAGAGAAGATCTGTAAAAAGTGGACCAAAATCCCCAAATGAGATGTGTGCAAACCTGGTAACTAACTACAAGAAACGTCTTACCTCTGTGCTTGCCAACAAGGGTTTATCCACCAAGTACTAAGCCATGTTTTACTTGGGGATCAAATACTTATTTATTTTACTGCTGAACTGCAACTCAATTTATAACATTTGTATCGTGTTTTTCTGGATTTTTGGTTGATATTCTGTCTCTATCATTTAAAATACTACACCTATGATAAAAATTATAGACCCTTCATTTATTTGTAAGTGGGCAAACTTACAAAATCTGCAGGGGATCAAATAATTATTTTTCCCACTGTGTGTATATTTTATATATGTACACATATATATATATATATATATATATATATATATATATATATATATATATATATATACAGTGCTGTGAAAAAGTATTTGCCCCCTTCCTGATTTTTTTTTTTGCATATTCTCACACTTAAATGATTCAGAATATCAAACAAAATTTTAATATTACACAAAGATAACCCAAGTAAATCCAAGATGCAGTTTTTAAATTATTATTTCATTTATTAAGGGTAAAAAGCTGTTCAGACCTGCCTGGCCCTATGTGAAAAAGTAATTGCTCCCTCCCATGCTGAATCATGAATGAACTGTGATTAACCACAAGTTTTTGAAAAGCGGAGTTAAATTTCACTTGCCACACCCAGGCCTGATTACTCTCAGACCTGTTGAATCAAGAAATCACATAAATAGAAGCTATCTGACAAAGTGAAGCACGCTAACAGATCACAAAAAGCCACACATCATGCCACAATCTAAAAAAAATCAAGAGCAGATTAGAACTAAACATGTATCAGTCTAGGAAGGGTTTCAAAGTTGGCTTTGGAACTCCAGTGAACCACGGGGAGAGCCATTATCCACAAATGGAAAGGTTCACCACTGTTCTAAAATATCTCGAAGAGTGGCCGGCCTACAAAAATTACTCCAAGAGCATGACGAAGACTCATCCAGGAGGTCATAAAAGAACCCAGAACAACATCTAAAGAACTGCAGGCCTCACTTGCCTCGGGTAAGATCAGTGTTCATGATTCAACAATAAGAAAGAGACTAGGCAAAAATGGCATCCATGGGAGAGTTCCAAGGCCAAAGCCACTGCTGACCAAAAAGAACACAAAGGCTCATCTCACATTTACCAAAAAATATCTTGATTATCCCCAAGACTTTTAGACAAATATTCCGTGGACCGATGAGACAAAAATATAACTTTTTGGAAGGTGTGCGTCCCGTAACATCTTGCATAAAACGAATACAGCATTTCATAACAAGAACATCGCTGCAACAGTCAGACATAGTGGTGGTAGCATGATGGTCTGGGGCTGCTTTGCAGCTTCAGGACCTGGACAATTTACCATAATGGATGAAAAAATGAATTCTGAGCTCTACATGAAAATCCTAAAGGAGAATGTCCGGCCATCAGTTTGTGACCTCAAGCTCATGTGCACTTGGGTTATGCAACAGGACGATGATCTGAAACACAACAGCAAGTCCACCTCCAAATGGATCAAACAAAGCAAAATTTAGGTTTTGGAGTGGTCTAGTCAAAACCCAGACTTAAATCAAATTGAGATGCTGTATCATGACCTTACATAGGCTGTTCATGCTGGAAAACCCTCCAATGTGGCTGAATTAAAACAATTGCTCCACAGCAATGTGAAAGACTCATTTCCAGTCATCGCAAATGTTTGATTGCCGTTGTTGCCACCAAGGGTTTAGGGGGCAATTACTTTTTTACATAAAGCCAGGCAGGTTTGGACAGCTTTTTTGCCTTAATAAATGAAAACATCACTTAAAAACTGCATTTTGTATTTACTCGGTTATCTTTGTGTGGTAATAAAATTTTTTGATGATCTGAGTCATTTAAGTGTGACAAATATGCAAAAAAAATAAAAAATCAGAAAGGGGCAAATACTTTTTCACACAACTGTGTATATATATATATATATATATATATATATATATATATATATATATATATATATATATATATATATATAATATTTTATTTTATTTTATTTTTTTGGAGAAATTCAAGAACAAGGTTAGATTTTTCAGGGTGTTGCCTAAACACAATTAACATTCTTAGATATTCCCTACACCATAGCAAATCTTCACTTTGTTTGGGTCTACTCTATACACCATATATTTTAGCAAATCTTCACTTTGTTTGGGTCTACTCTATACACCATATATTTTTTTTTATTTCAATTTCTTTATTAGTTTTTTCTGTATCAAATATAAACATATACTTTATGCACCATATAAGCTCACTCCCTTTTATACGGATTTAATGGCAGCAGGAATAAAAAGAGAATGTTGTTAAATTATACCACCTTCGAGTAGCACTGTCCAAGGCAAATGTGTGGTTTGCTATATATTTAGACTCAGGGTTGTGCAGAATTTGGGAGGAAAAATTATTTCTCTATTATGATTTTAAAAAGGGGAAGGTCTTCTACTAATTTTTTCTTAACTCTCTCTTCTAGGAATAACAGAGATGGCATCCTACAAGTTGGTAATGAGGCACCAGTTTTTGGTTCATCTCCGTTTGGGTCCAAACATCTAGATACTGATGGAGCCTTGTGGCTGGGTAAGTCATTTTGTATAATTGCAATGAGAAAATTCACAACTATCTTATGTGTTAGTATTCATTTTCATTCATAAACATACAGTATTTTATGTGACCTTCACATTTCTTAAGGTTAGCGGTTCCTTATTTGAATGACTATATTTTTAAAGTAAACTTGTAGATTCCCCCTTTGTTGCTATTTGTTTATCAGGCTTTTTAATCCACATCCTTGCTGAGAAACCTGACATTCCAGGATAGGCCACATAGAATGTCAGGTGGTCTGAGCAGGACAATATGTATACACTACGCTGAAGTAGAGAGTGCACCCCACCCCAAGTTGTATGGAAACAGAGTTAGGAAATATGGAAGATGTCCCATTAAAAAATACTGTATATTTACAATCATTTACATAAAACTAAATTAGTTAACACTTTTTTTGTGTTTTTTTTTTTTTTTTTATTGTTTGAAGATCAAATTCTTACATAAAACTGTCCCAGAACTGTCATTTTATTTAAAGAAGAAGTATAGCCAAAGCTTTTTTGACTATACTTCTATGGATCACAGGAGTGCAGTTTGTTCTGCACTGTGACCTGTTTTCAGCCAACAGAGGGCGAAAGTCCACTGTTGGCTGACGTCACTGAGCTGGTCCAGGCTCTGAAAAAGATCCTAACATATGGTCGGGATCCACCCAGATGCCTGGACTGGCAACTGGTTCAGCCTTTCAGCAAGCCGCTGAAACCCTGATCCAGCCACTCCCCGCCCCGCACAGCCTAGCGCTCTAGTCAGTGCTGGAGGGGCTAAGCAGAGAGTCAGTGACTGACAGTCACCAGCTCTCTGCAGCCTGAAGACCAAGAGCTGAGTGATCAGTGGTCTTTGATTGCTCAGTTCTTGGTCTTAGAAATGTTGCGTGATCGATGCTGCATCCACCGATACCCATACTTCTCTATTAACAGATTCAGTCATTCTTGACCAGCCAACTCTACTTGTAACTCAATTAAATTAATAATAAAGTGATCAGTACAGAACAAAAATATGGTCAGCCTAAAACAGAATTCAGAGTGATCAGTTATTACCAATAAGCGCACTAAACTATAGAAAATGAGTGTTGGATATAAATACAGTAAACTCATTACAATAATACTTTAATGCATTCATGTCACAAAACATGAACCCTGAACAGGCTGTAAAATAAGAGGTCACCTGGCTGGTGTGTGGAGTCAAGGCTTCTTTTTCTTCTAGAGATACCAACACTGTTGCTGTCTGACACTTCCAGGTGTTTCAGATAACATGTCCTCCAACTTGCACTGTGGTTCCTACTACTATTTTCTATGTCACTACTAGGTTCTGTCCGGTAGTGATGTAGTAGCCAGCAGAAGGAACCACAGTGCCAGCTGATGGACAGGTAACTGTTGATTTGTTACTTTTTTATAGGCTGCCCTTGTTTAAGTTTTTTCAGTATAGTGACAAGAACGTATTAAAACATTTATTTAAAAAGTAGTAATATATAGAAGGAATAACAACAGGAACACAATAATGCAAAATCTTAATACTCTAAATAAAATAAATTCCACATTTAATTTACTCATTAACAAATTACAGATGTGTGTTGCAGAGAATGTAAGACTGATATTGCCTGTAAATTTTAATTATAAATAGTATTTTTGTAGACTGAAAATCAGTAGGATAAAATACTGCTGTATCATTATGGAATTTGTAGATTGCAGTGCTTCTGTTGTAGGATATAAGCTGTCACCAGCGTGATAGCTAATACCTTCCAGGTTTACTCAGTATACCAACGTACTCGTGTTCTGTCAAGTCAGGACAGGATTGAGTGATGTCTGCCATACTTAGACGTTTAGGGATACGGGACTTTCCAGTCTCACCAGTTCCACAGATAGAGATCATGTCAAGAGGAATTCAATCTGACTAGATGTGTGTATCTCCTCTAAACAGTACAGGTGTGTAACCCAGCAGTCAGTATCTCTAAACCTGTTGTGGAATTGGTCATGATGTCCCACATCCTATTTAAAGAAAGCTACCGAAATGTTTAAAGTGGAAGAAAACTAGTATGAACATATGTGCAAATAATACTTTGTTCCATGCATTTCTAATTTCAGTGTTTGAGAGCAGGCCCTACGACCCCCAGCCCACAGCTGGCATTTATCTGAAGCTGTACCAGTTAATGTCACTGAGGGCACACAGCACAAACAGAATAGGAAAGCAGTGGGGAGTCTATGAGCATGTACTGTATATATGCCCTATATAACCCTCTTTGCCTAGAGCACTTGGGTGAAACTCACCTGACAATCTCAATGAATATATATATATATATATATATATATATATATATATATATATATATATATATATATATATATATATATAAAATTTTAATGGAATAAAATTATACCAGTGCAAAACATTACTTAAAATATAAACAGCTGCTGAACACTCAAGGCAAATTTACAAAAAAATGCCAGGCAATAATAGTACAAAGAATAGAGCAGCGCTAAATATCACAATTACAGAGTGCTCTCTGCTGGCATGTATTTAATGTGATAAAAAGGAAGAATCACACCTACATACAAGGCACTTCCATTAAGTGCCAGCAAAAAAGCGTTCTGTCACAAAAAAACACATGGAGTCAGCATGAGGAGACGGCCACGGGTGACGTCTATCCCTCTCGCACACGTATCGTCCCAAAGGAGCAGGACTTAATCAGCGTATCGCTGGCACTTAAAAAAGAAGTATTACACTTAAATAAAAGGCACTTCCATTAAGTGCCAGTGATACGGTGATGAAGTCCTGCTCCTTGGGACGATACGTGTGCGAGAGGGATAGACGTCACCCGTGGCCATCTCCTCATGCTGACTCCATGTGGTTTTATGTGACAGAATGCTTTTTTGCTGGCACTTAATGGAAGTGCCTTGTATGTAAGTGTACTTCTTCCTTTCTATCATATTAAATACATGCCAGCAGAGAGCACTAGATATTTCCTGTTTATTTGCATATAATCGGGATATTGGGACACTGATGATCTTATGCTGTGATCCCCTGTATATGAGCTGATGTGGTGATCCATGTGCTTTGCACTCTGAAGAGGTTTATCGCTACTCTCCAGGATTTTGACCGTAAGGGAAAGCCTTTTTGACTCTTTGTTGACTCAGGGGTCCTATCATTGAGGTGAGCGGCAAAGAGTGTCTTATGGTGGAGGTCACACTTCTAGCAGCGATTTTCAGTCTTCATTAATGCACATTGTCACTTTTTGGAATCCTGATTTCCATATGAACTTTTAATGATTTTTCCTTTGCAATAACTATATTTTTCATGTATTGATTTATTGGATGAGGAGATGTATTAATTGTGATATTTAGCGCTGCACTATTCTTTGTAAAATATATATATACACACACACACACAGTATCTCGCAAAAGTGGGTACACCACACCATATTTTATTATATCTTTTCATGTGATAACACTGAAGAAATTATACTTTGCTACAATGTATAGTAGTGAATGTATAGCTTGTATAACAGTGTAACTTAGCCGTCCCCTCAAAATAACTCAACACACAACCATTGTCTACACCGCTGGCAACAAATATGAGTACACCTCTAAGTGAAAATGTCAAAATTGGGCCCAATTATCCATTTTCCCTCCCAATGTCCAAGTTTTCAGGTGTGAATGGGGAGCAGGTGTGTTAAATTTGGTGTTATCACTCTCACTCTCAAGTAGTAGAAGATCTTCTATTCAAGTAGTAGAAGATCAACATGGCAAAGAACTCTGAGGATCTGGAAAAAAAAAAAAAAATTGCTGTACATAAAGATGGCCTAGGCTATAAGAAGATTCCCAAGACCCTGAAACTGAGCTGCAGCACAGTGGCCAAGACATACAGCGGTTTAACAGGACAGTTTCCACTCAGAACAGGCCTCGCCATGGTCGACCAAAGAAGTTGAGTGCACATGCTCAGCATCATATCCAGATGTTGTCTTTGGAAAATAGACCTATGAGTGCTGCCAGCATTGCTGCAGAGGTTGAAGGGGTGGGGGGTCAGCCTGTCAGTGCTCAGATCATACGCCGCACACTGCATCAAAATGGTCTGCATGGCTGTCATCCCAGAAGGAAGCCTCTTCTAAAGATGATGCACAAGAAAGCTTTCAAAACAGTTTGCTGAAGACAAGCAGACTAATGACATTGATTACTGGAACCATGTCCTGTGGTCTGATGAGACCAAGATAAACGTATTTGGTTCAGATGATATCAAATGTGTGTGGCGTCAACCAGGTGAGGAGTACAAAGACAAGTCTGTCTTGCTTACAGTCAAGCATGGTGGTGGGAGTGTCATGGTCTGGGGCTGCATAAGTGTTGCCGGCACTGGGGAGCTACAGTCCAGTAATGGAATCATGAATGCCAACATGTACTGTGACATACTGAAGCAGAGCATGATCCCCTACCTCCAGAGACTGGGCTGCAGGGCAGTATTCCAATATGATAACGACCCCAAACACACCTCCAAGATGACCACTGCCTTGCTAAAGAAGCTGAGGGTAAAGGTGATGGACTGGCCAAGCATGTCTCCAGACCTAAACCCTATTGAGCATCTGTGGGGCAACACGAAAGGTGGAGAAGCGCAAGGTCTCTAACATTCACCAGCTTCATGATGTCATCATGGAGGTTTGGAAGAGGACACCAGTGGCAACCTGTGAAGCTCTGGTGAACTCCATGCCCAAGAGGGTTAAGGCAGAGCTGGAAAATAATGGTGGCCACACAAAATATTGGCACTTTTGTTGCCAGCGGTTTAGACATTAATGGCTGTGTTGAGTTATTTTAAGGTGACAGCAAATTGACACTGTTGTACAAGCTGTGCACTCACTACTTTACATTGTAGCAAAGTAATTTCTTCAGTGTTGTCACATGAAAAGATATAATAAAATATTTACAAAAATGTGAGGGGTGTACTCATTTTTGAGAGATAGTGTGTATTTTTATATAATAAATATATATACCGTATATATATTGTGTGTATGTGTGTGTGTGTGTATATATATATATATATATATATATATATATATATATATATATATATATATATATATATATATATATATATATATATATATATATAAAAATAAAGGCACTTTTTTTGCAGGTAAACAAATGTGCATTTATTTCTTTTTTTGGAGCCTGTAAAGCATTGCACCAGCGATCAGCAGATCTCCTGCAGATCTTTTTGTGTGCCCCATATCCCATATGGGCAAGCAGATACACTGACAGGAAGAATCAATGAACTACTGCGGCGCTCCACAGCGCCGTGGTCGTTCATTGAGAACTACAAACCAACAGCCACAAAGGATGGCAGGGCTTGTGGTTCATTCACACACAGCTGTATGAATGAATGACATGGCCATGTGGGCGGAGCCCTGCACAGCCGCGCTGATTTCAAAAAGTGACAGCTAGTATGGGGGAACTTCTCCTCTTACTGCCTTCACAGGGATGGGCAATGGCTCCACCCTAAAAACAGTTGGAACATATTCCCAAAAGTAAACTTATCCTTTAAAGGCAAAGGACCTTGTGGTATGCTGTACCTAGTTGAGAAACAAATGTATGGCTCTGCTCAGTGCGCAAGATGGCTGCCAGTTAGTTGTAGCATTATGTGATTTAATGGGAAATGTATACTTTATAATTCTGCGGCTCAGTCCATTGTCTAATATATATCATTCTCCTTCTCCATATACAGGTGGTGTAGAGAAGCTGAGTGTCTCCTACAAGCTACCCAAAGCGTATAGCACTGGCTTCATTGGGTGCATGAAGGATGTTCTCATTGACCGGAAGGAGCTACACCTTGTGGAAGATGCAGAGAATAGTCCCCCTATATTATACTGCTCAGCCAAATAATCCGGAGACTTACTTACCTTCCTCCTTTCTAGCCTACCCCCTTTCCCTCCTCTCCCCACCCATTCACTGCTGTAATTATTTTCTATTTTTGTAAACTTATTGCTTTTTATATTTTGTGTGTGGGGGGAGGAAGGAGAAGGCAGTGTCTGTATCTGTGTGAATGAGTTCAAATACTGCAACCAGACCAAAATCCGATGGGGGGGGGGGCACAGTGGTTACATAATGGAGAGGTTAGACAAACTTGCAGGTAATATGTGAGAACTGGTTTACCTCACAAGGGCCTTATTCAAGTTAAATCAGGGATTACTGGGGGATATATAAGATATTTTATATTGAAGAGCTAAATTACTTTAATAATTGGGTTAGCTGAATCTCTGCTAAACCCGTGATGATGGTTGCAGCATTTTGCCTTTGGTGTGTATGAGTGCATGCGTTTTGAGATGTGTGATGTGATGCTGCTTCAGCTGTACCCACTCAACAGTGAGGGATACCTTTGTTATGGGTTGGATGATGTCCCCACCGCTGGCTGCTTTGCATTCCCAAGACAAAATATTATCGTAAGGAAAGAAGAGGAGATAAGGAGTCTCTGTGGTAATAATGTGGCCTTCTTGTTAGAATCATGTTCTGTTTTGCAAGAAATTCCCTTGCCCACGAGCATCCCTATACCTCTTCCATATCATTCTGCCCCCATAGGGGTGTCTACAAAATAAACGTCCAGTCATACATTCCTTTTTTTTTTCATTTTTATTTCTTTTTCGTGGGTTTGACTTAGAACAACCCCTGTTGTACTTGTAGTGGCCAAAACCAATTGGGGGGGAGGGGGTGGAGGGCAACTTTTCAATCCTCCAAATCCACTTGTACATTAACCCTGGAAGGTGGCTTTTTTTATAAAGCCCCATGAATTTGTGTAGAAGTTTCCTTGGCTTACTCAGTAGTATAGTGCTAAGGAATGGTATAATCCCTTCTAGGACAGGGTTTTAATAAAATGCTGGAGGAGATTATTTTTTTTTTTATTGGTTTTTAGTTGTTTGACATACACTGTCTTTTCTTTTTTGGAAGCATTTGTTTAACCCTTATCTCTAACCAACTCACATCTAGTGGCCATTAGAAAGGTTCTGGATGGTTGAATGTATCATTGGTGATTGAAACACAGTAGCTTTTTTAACTAGACCTACTGGGACAGATATAGTTTCAGTACTCGCCAACAAGAGGCTTAGATACAGTGGCATTTGTTAATTAAGGAAGAAATCTTTTCAACCCCTTTGAGTAAACAGCTTACAAAAATGTCTGTAGAGCTTTTGTATTATTATTGAACATTATTTAAGACTGATGTAATAGATAGCTGCAGGATGAATAGCTACGGGACAAGCCATACACATCAGGATTTCTCTTGTTCAGCCCTAAACAGCGTGGGTGGAGGAATCTCTTCTGCCAGCTACTGTATTCTTACAGCAGGTGCTCCCATAGCTATCAGAAGTTACTGCAGCTGATTGGCTTCAGCAGATAATTTTCTGCCAGGCTGCTTAGATTGTCAGATCAAAATTTGTTGAGTTGAGTGGCCGACAGGGTTAACGTTTCAGCTGATTAAGCAGCATTTAGACACAATTGGGGCCATCTATGGCCAGTATAGAACAATGAAACAGACAATGCCTTCCAGAATGGTTCTTTAGAAGTTCTAGGTGCCCAGAGCAACTACTCACATTTCACTTTGTCATAAGCAGAACACAGAGATCTCTTAAAGTGATACTAAAACCTTGGTTACCTATTCTGTGTAGTGGTTTTGCACAAAGCAGCCCAGATCCTCCTCTTCTTGGGTCCCACTTCGGCTTTCCTGGCTCCTCCCTCCTGTTGGATGCCCGCATAAGCAGCTTCTTATGCGGGCATCCAAGCTGATCCGCAGCTCCATGTGTCCATTCAGACATGGAGCCGCGGCCCGTCCCCCTCTCTCTCTCCTCATTGGCTCACTGGCTTTGATTGACAGCAGCAGGAGCCAGTGGCGCTTTGCTGCTGTCGCAGCCAATGAAGAGAGAGAGTCATGGGCAGCGAAGCTCTGCTGTAACATTGCTGGATCGAGATGGGCTCAGGTAAGTATTAGGGGGGCTGAGGGGGAGCTGCTGCACACAGAAGGCTTTTTATCTTTATGCAATGAATGCATTAAGATAAAAAATATTCTGCCTTTACAACCACTTTAACAGTAACATGCTGTGTGTACAGGTATACGCAAGCAGTTGCTTTTAAAACATCATTTAGGCCTCTTTCACACGGGGCAGATCAGTCATGATCCGCCCCGTGAACACACGCTGGCTCAGCGGGGATCGCTCCGCCGATCCCCGCTGAGCAGGAAGATGACAGGTGCATCGCTGCACGCTGTGCAGCGATGCACCTGTCAGAGCGCCGCTCTCCCCTATGGGGGGATCGGATGATGACGGTCCGTAGTGTCCGTCGTCATCCGATCCGATCCGAAAACGGAGGGAAAAGTAGGTTTTTCCTCCGTTACACTTTTCGGATCGGAGCGGGGTCGGATGTCAGCGGACATGTCACCGCTGACATCCGACGCTCCATAGGGATGACTGTATGTCCGTTTTTCATCCGAAAACGGATGGATGAAAAACGGACATACGGATCATCCGTGTGAAAGAGGCCTTAGACCATACAATGTTGCGGTGTGTTGCTGCATGCACGTTTAAAGTGCATAATTTCATGTGTTAAGAAATGTTGCATTAGGGTAACTTTTATTTTAAATGTGCTGCCAACTGACTACAATGCAGGAAAAATCAGCCAGGCACATTTTCCTTCAGTGCCGCACAACACATTGGTGGTTTCTATCTGTGCTTTGCAGTACATGTACGCTGAGGTACACTTGCAAGGTGTGTTGCGGCGCCATTCAATGCATAATTGTGTGGCCAATTTTACACAAGACCTGGCACAGAAATCGATTATTTTTTGGAAGGGATAAAAAGAAATTTGTTTTTTAGTTAAAAAACCACAATCTGACTGAAAGCAATAATCAGCTAAAAATTCTTACTGTATAAATTCCAAAGCGACTTAAAAAAAAGTTTCCAGTTTGGAGGACCATACAATTGAGATATTCAATTAAATACACAGTGCATCACATTACACTAAATAACCCACATTGTTTGCTTTCCAAGAAGTGCTAAAGTTGGGTTAAACAAATGATACAAAAATATATTTAATTTTTCAGAATGATTGTATGTTTTTTTTGTTTTTTTTTTTAAGTTTTAGAAAACTGTCATATTTTGGTTAATGCTTAAAAATGCTGGTTTTACTTCCGGAGTCTTAATACTCCTTCCTCATAGGCTACACTGTCTCTTGGGACTCTTTTCTATGAGCACATAGCAGGAACTATACAAACACAAAGGAAGAACGTGATTTGAAAGAAATATCTGTGAAGTCATTGGTTACCATTTACACTTGCTCCAGATTTAATAAATTCCCCCTATGAATCTAGAAAGTGCATTGATGAAAGTATGACAAGTACTTTTTAAAGAACTACTCCATGAATTGTTAAATAAAGCCATAGTAGGAGGCAAGTACACCACCATAGTGTACATTTACCTGCGGCCACCTTTTGCTAGATCAGGAGTTCTGAAGCATTGTGCACCTATTGTCTCACACTTCCAGCAGATTGATTGAATGTATATTGTCAGCCCCATAGAAATGAGTAGAGTTGTGGCTTTTCTCTAGATGTAGTGCAGAGTTCAGGGTAAACTATGTGTTCCACTTACCTCCCACAATGCTTTTATTTATTCCTTTTTGATGTTAAGTACAAATCAGTGGCGCTCATGATTCCACATCATACATCTGTTAGTATTTGCAGAATTATACTCTTATGTTAAAGAAGAAGCAGAATGAACTGTTTACTTCAATCTCAGAAACAGGATTTGAATCTAATTGAATGAAGATATTGTTTTGTATCTGATGAACTGGAAATTTTGCTGTAAATACCCCCTTTAACACCAGTTAGTTGTGTATCAGTTGAGGGATAAAATAATATTCTTATACTTGTGTGAGTGTGTGTGCCCGATCCTTCTCCCTGGCTTGTCTGTAATTCTACCACATGATCCATTCTGAAAATATATATATATATTTATATGCAGTAAATTCCTCTTGTATGCACAACTCATCAACATTACCGGAGAACAGAAGCTGCACACTTCTGCATTCATTATCATTTCTTATGATATTCTATAAATCTCTTTTCAACAGAATTTGGATGGGCTGGAGTGGCCAATCAACTCCCTTCAAACCCTTTCAGCGGCAATTTATCTATGTGTCTCTGTGGATTTTTCCTACATTTTGGAGACCAATGGCAGTTCAAGTTATCCTGTATCATTGCCATTGGTAACTGAGCCCATTTTTTTCATTGGTTACATAATAAAGAAAAAAACTGTGGAAAATTTTTGTTGGTGCTATTTGTGTACATACCAGACCAAAAGTATTTAAGGGGGCTTCTCTGACTACAGGTATAAAGGGCATTACAAAATGAACCATAAGCCACCATCTACTGGCTGTAAGAGGTGCATACAAGTGGAATTGATTGTGTATGGAGCTAGTAGCGTGTGTCCTAGTGAGGACAGTTCACTTTAGCTTAGGATGAGAGGGGTGGGTGGATTGAGTTGTGTATTACCAAGGGCTTAGAGTACCTTATTCAAGGTGTGCCAGTGAACAAAAACAGAAGACCACCATACCAGGTGTCTCTGATCAGTAACCACGTGATGCCCTTTGATGATACATATGACATCGTTTTAGCTTTGGGTGATCATGCAATAGAATTTTTACAATTTGGGGGAACAGAGCAGTGTGGCAAGCAGCTATTGAGAGTTACTATGTTTGAGGGATCATATGTTTTTCGTTTTGGACCCTGCTCCCAAAGTTCATACAGGTGACCGGACTTCCTGCACCTACAGTGTCTTTAATCAGGATTACAAAGCCACCAATTTCTTCCTGGCTGCAATAGATAGGGAATACATAAAAAAGCCACGGGAGAATGGTGGTCAGCTTGGCAGCAAAACAAACAGTGGTCAATAGAGGGTCTTATGGTTTACACTTGTGAAAATTATGTTGACCACTGAAGCTGTAAAAGACAATAAAATAATCCCATCCTGTGTTTTTATCCTGCCATATGACCATTCATTTATCTGACACAGTTCATTTTGTGTACAATTACATTCAGTTTCTGTTTATTGTATTTTTTTCCTGGTTTACTAGCATTTATATCCAAAATGTACAAAATGATTGTTTGTCTGTTTTTACATTTTAATTTATGTCTGTCAATACATCACAATTCTAGGGTAGTGATCCTGCTGTGATCTGCTGTTAGGGGTCTTGGAGTACAGTGCACAGTATACAGTACAGCATGTTATAACCATTACTAACTTTATTACTTGTCTTTTGTCCACTCACCACAAAATAAAGTCTGAAAACTATTTAAAAATAAGTCCGGTGTGTTCTCATTGATTATCTGTGTTATTTCAGTTCTGCTCCAGACAACCACTAAGGCCAGTTCACACCAGAAAGCAGTGCCAGAAAACTCACGTTCCATACAGTAGTACCATGCGATCAGGTTTCCATGCATCTTAAAAAGTAGTACATGCACTACTTTCAGTGCAGTCGGGTGTGATTTCAGTCCATTCAAATGATTGCATGTGAATAGCACAGGAATACAGTGGATTCATGGCTTGAACCGGGCCTAAGATCCGTCAACACTATCCCATACTTTTGTTTTGTTTTATAGTATAGAAGGATTAAAACTTCAGTCACTACCCCAGTAACATTCTGTTACATACACACAGAGTTGGAAACTAATTTTAAAAAATTGAGACAAGTTCAATCTCAACTGGTGCCTCTGCCCATAGTAACCGACCGGCATCAAATGGCTGCACTCCAGTAGAGACAAATAGAGACAAAGTTGGTCTCCGCCAATATTTATTAAAGAAAGAAAGTCTGCAACCTTCTCCGTTTTTTTTTTTTTAAACACGATTTTGACATTAGCAACTTCACTTGAGAGATTCCTGTGCCAGTGAAGAAGAAAAATCTAAAACTAGAACAAAAAAGTTTGGCTAGAGTTGGGTTTTAATAAAAAGTTATTGAACTGCTACTTTGTCATGTCGTGGGTCCGCGAGTGCACGTGGGTCTGCAAGTACCTGTGTATTGTCTTGTTGAGTACCTGTGTAGTGTATTGTTGAGTATTAGTGTCAGCAAGCTAGTTGTTAGGTAATTTTGGCAGGGTATAATCCCCAATCCTCATTAAATTTGTAGGTACAATGCCCGGCGGGTGTGGAAATGCTACTCCGTGTACATCTTGCGGTATGTATGCATTCCTTGATTATCTGATCGAGGGCGAATACTGCTGTGAAAAATGTAAGCACAATGTTTCCCTGGAAGCCCAGGTTCTGAATCTACGGAAGCAACTGTCAGCATTGAGAAGACCCTCCATACTAAAGGAGAGACAGGAACGTACCCAGCAGGTGCCAGCATAGAGGCGGGTGAAGACAAGGAGGTGCGGGCACAAGTAAAGAGTAGATGGGTGACAGGAAGGGTAGAGGGAAGTGCCAGGGAGGCCGATCCAGGGCTGGAGCAATAAGTACTCTCCATTGAGTGACATTGGTGAAACCAGTCAGGGACCAGCACTGCTGGAGCTGAGGGACTCTCCTAGCTGCCAGGGGAGGAACTCCTCCAGTGAGAGTGGGGGGGAAGCGAAAGGAAAGGATAGACAGATTCTGGTGGTAGGGGACTCAATTCTTAGAAGGACAGGGAGGGCAATCTTTGACAAAGACCTGAAGCGCCGAACTGTATGCTCTCAGGTTCGGCACATCACAGATCTGGTGGACAGATTACTGGCAGGGGCTGGGGAAGACCCGGCTGTCATGGTGCACGTTGGCACCAATGACAAACTCAGAGGCAGATGGAGTGTCCTAAAGAACGATTTTAGGGACTTGGAAGCTAAATTGAGGAAAAGGAGCTCCAAGGTAGCATTCTCAGGAATACTGCCGGTACCTTGAGCCACACCAGAAAGGCAGAGGGAGATTAGGAAAGTAAACAAGTGTCTGAGTAGCTGGTGTAGTAATGAGGGGTTTGGGTTCCTGGAGGACTGGGCCGACTTCTCAGTCGGTCACCAGTACTATAGAAGGGACGGACTGCACCTAAATGAAGAGGGTGCAGATCTGCTGGGAGTAAAGATGGCCAAAAAGTTAGAGGGGTTTTTAAACTAGGCAATGGGGGGGGGTCCAGAGGTAGAGATAGTCAGTGCAGAACATAGTCCAGAAGGTAGTATTGGGGGCATTAGTGATAGGTTGACTAAAGCACATAAACCCAAGGTAAGTATAGTAACAAGTCCTAGTTGCAATCTCGGAACACCCAATAAGAGGATAGTATGCAACCAGTCTAAACTACATGGCATGTTTACCAATGCCAGGAGCCTGGCGGACAAGATGGGTGAACTAGAGATACTGTTGTACAAGGAGGATTTGGATTTTGTGGGAATTTCAGAGACCTGGCTCAACAGCTCTCATGATTGGCTGGCAACCATTCAAGGGTATACCCTTTATCGCAGGGACAGAGAGGCTAAAAAAGGGGGAGGGATTTCTCTATATATCAAGAATAATGTACAAGTGAATGTGAGAGATGACATCACTAAGGGAGCCATGGAGGAGGTGGGATCCTTATGGGTAGAGCTCCAAAGGGATGAAGCTAAGGGGAAAATAATACTGGGAGTATGCTATAGGCCCCCTAACCTGAGGGAGGAGGGGGAGACGGACCTCCTATAACAATTGGAAATAGCAGCAAGGATGGGAAGTGTTATCATAATGGGGGGGCTAAAAATGGGAGGAGGGGTTTGTCTATATATCAAGCATAATGTACAAGTGAATGTGAGAGATGACATCACTAAGGGAGCTAGGGAGGAAGTGGGATCTTTATGGGTAGAGCTCCAAAGGGATGAAGCTAAGGGGAAAATAATACTGGGAGTATGCTATAGGCTCCATAACCTGAGGGAGGAGGGGGAGACGGACCTCCTATCACAAATTGGATTAGTAGCAAGGAAGGGAAGTGTTATCATAATGGGAGATTTTAATTATCCAGACATAGACTGGGCGGAGGGAACCACGCATTCGTCTAAGGCGCGCCAGTTCCTAAATGTCTTGCAGGACAATTTCATTGGTCAGATGGTAGACGCACCAACTAGAAATAAAGCGTTACTAGATCTACTGATTACCAACAATACAGACCTGATCACGGATGTGGAAATACGAGGCAATTTAGGAAACAGCGATCACAGGTCAATTGGCTTCAGTATAAATCACACAAATAGGAAATATAAGGGACATACAAAGACACCGAATTTCAAAAGAGCAAACTTCCCTAAGCTACGAACCTTGCTAGAAGGAATAAATTGGGATAAAATCTTAGGAACAAAGAACACGGAGGAGAGATGGGTTTGGCTTTAAGAGCATATCAAATAAGGGCATTAGCCAGTGCATCCCATTGGGTAATACATTTATTTTTTTCCAATTAACAGTTTTTATTGTTTTATTTTTTTTTTCCAATAAGGTTAACAATACACAGATGTAAGGGAGTCAAATAATAGCAAATGCAGAAACAAAGCAATGCACGTCCTCTATGCAGTCGCGTTAAGGGGGGGGAAACCGTTTGCATGAACAATTCAGAATGTAATCCAATTCCCCTAGCAATGATGCCAATAGGGCACAACATAATAGCCAATATCTTTTAAGGCTAACATCACATATAACCGTGCAGAGATATTCTGCCAATCAAGGAGGAAGGGGAGAAAAAAGAGAAAAAGAAAGAAGAAATAAGATAAGAGGGGGTAGGGGGCTAATCCCCCCGGAGATGCCAGCTCTCCCAGACTACATTGTGTTCGTCCAACCTGTCCTGAATTCTGGCCGTCATTTTCTCCATGGGTTCCACGTCTTTGACCCTGGAGTACAGGGCTTCTTGGGATGGGGGTAATTTTTTTTTTCAATTAAGAGCAATTAAGCACCGGGCTGCTGTGAGAACATGTCTAAGCAATTTCTTGCATGGTTTAGTTATTTTCAGTTGAGAGGGGCCGAGCAAGAAAAATCTAGGCATCAGCGGTATTGGTACCTCAAAGAGGCGGGTTAATAATTGTTGGGTCGAGCTCCAAAACTGAGCTATGAGAGGACATCACCAGTAAATGTGGAAGAGAGAGCCTCTGTCTCATTGGCAGTGCCAGCATCGGTCAGAAGTGGAGGGGTACATTTTATGGAGTACAGCTGGGGTCTGGTACCAAAAAAAGAGGATCTAATTCGAATTTTCTTTATAGAGGGTACATAGAGAGCTTTTGGCTGCCTGCCTCCAAACTGTCTGCCATGCCTCCACTGGGAGTTCCTCTCCCAACTCCCTTTCCCATCGTAACATATATGTATGTTTACTACGTACTGGTATTAGGTATGCATTTAGGATCTGATATATGTCTGAGATCAGTCCTCTACGAGTTCACCCCTCTAGTATGATCTGTTCAAATGGAGAAGGTGGGGAGAATTGAAGATACGGGACAATGGTTTGGGCAAAGTGTCGGATCTGTAAGTAACTGTAGAACATCTGACGTGGCAAGTCATGTTTGGTTTGAAGCTCCAAGAATGTCAGCAGCCTATGAGATCTAGGATCCACCAGATGTCCAAAATGGAATAAATTCCGTGAGGCCCAAGGCTAGGACATCTGGTGGGTTAGACTAGTCGGTATTTTGGGATTACAAAGAAAGGAGTTCATCAGTGAGCACTCAGACTTAAGCTCGCTTTCACGGGTTAATTTACACCAAAGCTGACAGACATTGATCCCAATAGTCGACCGGGGTCCACCTCCACATTCGTGTTCCAGAGGAGACTAGTTGGATGTACCAGAGCTAACCACATTTTTTCTATCTCTGACCACTTATTGTAGGACCTCTGGGGGAACCATGAGATTATCGCATGTAGCTGGGCCGCTTGATAGTACTTAACGAAATTGGGAAATGCCAGGCCCCCATCTGAACGTGACGCAGTCATGACGGAGCTAGGTATCCTGTGTTTTTTATAGTTCCAAACATATCGCAGCAACGTCTGAAATAGGTAGAGGAGCTTCGGGAGAATGACCATTTTGACTGACGTGATCCTCCCTCAAAGGGAGATATAATGGGTCTTGCATTTTCAGATGAGTTCCCTAATTGACCAGTATAGAGGAGGGAAATTAGCTTGATACAAGGTGCTGAAAGATGGGGTAATAGAAACCCCTAGGTATTTAAGGGAAGTTCTTTCCCATTTGTAGGGATAGGATGACTGCAAATGGTTAACTTTGTCATCCTGGACATTAATTGGAAGGGCCGTAGAATTTGACGCGTTTGTTTCATAACCCGATAGCGCTCCTAATTCAGCATTGAGGATGGGTAGAGAAATCCTGGGTTGGGCCAGAGTGAGGATGATGTCATCTGCGAAAAGAGATATTTTAAATTCCTTTCCCCTGACTGAGATCCCCCTAATGTTCGCCGCCAGGGGCTCCATACAAAGTGCGAATAGCAGGGGAGAGAGCGGACATCCCTGGCGGGTACCATTAGCCATCAGGCAGGTGACGGACGTGGCGAAGGGGGTTTTAACTTGTGATGAGGTGCTGGTGTAAAGCTTTTGTACTGCCCGCAAGAAGGGTCCCTTGAATCCCATGTGGCGTAATGTAGCTATCATAAAGGGCCAGCTTAGGCGGTCAAACGGCTTTTCCGCGTCTAAACTCAGGATCAAGGATTCTGAGTTGTCTCTATTGGCTACATCAATTAGGTCTATAACTTTTCTGGTATTGTCTCCAGCTTGACGCAGGGGGACAAAGCCCACCTGATCCTTATGTATCAGGGCTGGGAGGATTGCGTTTAGTCGGATCAAAAGAATTTTCGTGAATATTTTTAAGTCCTAATTGAGAAGGACAATGGGCCTATAGCTGGCGCAGGAGGCTGGGTCTTTATCTGGTTTTGGGATCAGGGATAAGAAAGAGCCTCGCATATCACTCGGGATGGGGGTCTGTTGGAGGAAGGCATTGAACAGTTTGGTCATATGTGGACTCAAGAGGGGAAGGAAGGCCTTATAGTACTCGTACGGCAGCCCGTCTGGGCCGGGAGATTTGTGGGCTGGGAGAATTTTTATGGTCGCCGCCAGTTCTTCCGCGAAAATGGGGGCATTTAGTTCCTGTAGGTCAGTGTCTCGGAGCCGGGGCAGTCTGGCCCGCTCAAGATACCGGGTCATACGGTCTGTTAAGTCGGATGATAGGGGGTTATGTGGTATCTCCGCTCTGTGGTATAGGTCTGTGTAGAAGTCTGCAAAAGTGTTCACTATATCCTCTGGGTGGGTCAGCAGGTCTCCCCTTCTGTTCTTGATTTGGTGTGGTGTAGAGGTATGAGCCCGGTCTGCCAGTTTCCTGGCCAGGAGTGATTACGCTTTGTTACCCTTGTCATAATATAGCTGTTTCAGTCGTATTAGTGCTTTTTCCACCTGGCCCATCTCCAGGTCCCCAGGTGTAATTCGTACGTGAACAATACATTTAAGAAGGGAGATGGACAATGAGTTTTAAAGCTAAGCTTCAAGGGCCCTCAGTTGTTTTTCAGCTAGTAGTCTGGCGGCCCTGGCGTCTCTCTTCATGGCTGAAGAGAGAGCGAGACAGTGGCCTCTAATGACTGCCCTATGGGCAGTCCACAGCGTAGAGAGGGAGACTCTCTCTGCAGGGTGGATTCTAGTTCCATTTTAGAGGGGGTAAGAGGAAGTTGTTCAACCTCCAATTATAAGGTCTGCGGAGGGGAATGCCCAGGTTTAGGGTTAACGTGACATGGTCAGACAAAGAGATGGGAAGTATTTGCGCGGACTCGGTTATGCGCAGAGTGTTGTTGTTTACAAAGAAGTGGTCTATACGCGAGTGAGTGTGATGGGGGGCAGAGTAGAAGGTATATTGGTGGTCATTCGGGTGGAGAGCCCGCCAGGCATCAAAGAGAGCATGTCTTCTAGTGAGCCGACGAAACAACTTGGAGTCTCTGAGGGCTCGAGTCAGTGACGCCTGGAGGTTCACCACGAAGCGGTCGCACGTTGTGGAGTGGGTTAAGTTGAAGTCCCCCCTATCAGTAGAAAGTCGTGGGGCATCCGGGATAGGTAGGATAGAACCCTTGCCAGGAAGCGGTGCTGGCGTGTATTCGGGGTATAAAGGGCACATAGGGTGATGGCCTGAGTCTGCCAGAGACCTTGAAGAATGATAAAATGGCTGTGTGGATCTAGGTAGGTGTTAGTGCACATGAAGGGGGTCCCTTTCTTAAAGAGTATGGCGACACCCGCCCTTTTACGTGGGTTAAAGGCTTGATAGACTTGAGGGAAGTGTCTGGAAGCGAATGTGAAGGAGTCTCCTCTATTAAAATGTGTTTCCTGCACCATAATGATGTCTGCCCTTGACTGCCTAAATTCTCGGGGCGCCAAATGTCTTTTTTTGTTAGAATTGAGGCCGTGGACATTGAGGGACATTATCTTAGCCATTGTTAAATGTGGGGTGAACTACAGAGATACTTATCTGACTCAGTTGGCGATCGGTCCGGGAGCGTGGCAACCACAGGAGGAGAGACGGCAGCCAAGAGAGCCTTCGTCGGGAGCCAGTCTGCGGAGAGAGGGAAGGTAGAGATCTGGAAAAAGGAAAAAGAGTTAGAGTACAGACATAAGTAAGTAATTATAACAACAGGCCCAGGAACCCAGGACCTATATTGTACCTATTGGACTCCCTGACTAGGGAATCAGAGGCACGGGTAGACCAAAGTCCAGGAGGGAACTATCAGACGGTAAACCAGGGCGGGGGGGGGGGTGAGTAACTTAGAAGTCGGTCTGTTTGGGGTCTCAGCCGAGACCAGCCTGTAATGTGAAACAAAAAATAAAACATAGGCATTTGGGGGGGGGGGGATGTCATCTCAATGGAGCGTATAGTCACTCATGGGCATGGGTTGGAACATGGGTATGCCCGTCCGGGCATACAGACAGGGGCAAAAAGCGCAACTAGGCACTGGTTAGTTGTGGCTTGGAGGGGTCAGCTGTTTTTGTGCTTAGGTGATTTACAGGAAGGATCCGGTACCCTGGGGCGTTTGGTAGAAGGGACCTTCTGCTAGACCACTGGCGGTGGTCACTCAGGTAGTTGGATGGGGATTCCCAGGGTGTCACAAAAGGATTCCAGATCCTCCGGGTAATGCAAGGTAGCAGACTTCCCCTGGCGCTTTTGGAGTGTGATCCATGAGAGGTCTGGGTAGATCTGCACTGGAGAGTTGTCAAAGACCAGATTTCGAATGGAGCGGGCTTTGCGCATAATGTCCTCTTTCAGTGGGTAAGAATGTACTTGACAGATGACGTCCTGCGCCTTGGAAGCGGGACCTTTAGGTCGAAGGACACGATGGGCTCTGTCCATCTCTATATGTTTGTCCGGGGTTTCTCCCAGCATGTCATTAAACAGCGTCTGTAATGTGGACTGCAGGTCTCCAGTGGCTTCCGTTTCGGGCAGGCCTCGCATGCGGATATTATTCCTGCACCCCCCGTTGTCCAGGTCTTTGACGTGGCGTTGCATATCTCGTCGCATGAGGCGAAGGTCTGAGCCTTGTATTTGGGTTCGGTGTACTGCCAGTTTTGTCTCCTGTATTTCCTCCTCTGCCATCTCCACCCTATCAGCTAGGTGTTTGAGGCCAGCATGGAGGACCTGGATCTCGATACGGCAGGTGGCCTTCACATCAGCTGTGAGCTGCTTGAAATCCTCTTTAGTTGGAATTGCTTGTAGGTAGGACTGCCGGGGGGGGGGGGGGGTGAGCTCCTCCGTCCATGTCTGGAGGTGGGCAGGAGGATGGAGGTAGTGGGTAGTATCCCACTGCAGGGGTACCTTGAGCCTGGGGAGAAGGCCGTAGCAGTGGTGAGTCCCAGGGCTCAGACCACGAGGTTGCATGAGGGGCTAATGATGCGGGCGCCGGTGTGTCACTCCTTGGAGGTTGTACACGGGCTTATGCCACCTAGGCATAAGAGGGAGGGGTTGCTGCATGTCCCCTGGATAGGCTGTGTTCCCTGGAGCGTAAAGGTCTTTGGGCCTTAGGTGAGGCTGGGGCCTGCCAGGTGGTGAGATGAGGCCCACCGCTTCCAGCTGTTTCTGGGGCCACCCGTGCATGTATAGGATCCGGAAGGGCCGGGAAATCCTCCATGGCATCTCAGGGGGTGGGAGAGAGAGAGAGCCTGTGTCACGGATGCCGGGATCTGATGCTGTTCTCAGCAGTCTGGGGAAGGCCTGCGTACACTGTGTGTACTTCGATGGAGGCTGAATCTCGGCCTTCTCGCCCTGTGGCCTGGGCGGGGTATGGGGTGAGCGTCACTGGTCACTCACCGCCTGTTGAACCCCGGTGGGTCCTGGGGGCATCCGTGGAGAGGCAGACTGATCCTGTGGCGGCCAGCGGCTCTGCGGGGACGGCAGTGTGGAGGCCCGTTGTCGGGAGGATGCAGCGTCCGGCGCCATTTTGCTGCTCCCGCCCGGCGACATGCGACGGGAGGTCCGGTGGTGGCTGGGATGATCCTCGGGCTGAGGAGGATCGGGTGGTGCGCGGTTTGCCCATGGATGGGTGAGTTTAACCCCCGGATTTTGCCCTGTTTGCTGCGGGCTGGAGGAGAGCTCTGTCTAAGCTTCCTTCCAGGTTGGCTTCCGGTCACGCCCCCTGGGTAATAAATTTAAAAGCGCAAACAAATGTCCTGGATGGCTTAACTCCAATGTAAAAATGCATATAAAAGCAAAAGAAGCCCTTCAAGAAATACAAGGTTGAGGGATCATTATCAGCATTCAGACTTTATAAAGAATGCAACAAGAAATGTAAGGATGCAATTAGGGCAGCTAAGATAGAACACGAAAGATACATAGCGGAGGAAAGCAAAACAAATCCCAAGAAATTCTTTAAGTATGTAAACAGTAAAAAAGAGAGGACAGACCATATTGGCCCAATAAAAAATGAGGAAGGACATCTGGTTACAAAGGATGGGGAGATGGCGAAGATATTGAATTCATTCTTCTCAGTCTTCACAAGGGAATAAGGGGGCTTCAGTAACCAAAACTGCAGTGTTTATCCACGTGACACATCACAGGAAGCACCCTCATGGCTAACAGAGGACAGAATTAGAATTAGACTTGGGAAACTTAACATTAATTTATCACCAGGACCGGATGGTTTGCACCTGAGGGTACTTAGGGAACTCAGTCAAGTAATTACCAGATCATTGTTCCTAATTTTTACTGACTGGCTTTTCTCCAATCTGCTGGTACCATTCCAATGTAGCACCAGTATTTAAAAAGGGCCCAAAATATATCCCTGGGAATTACAGACCAGTTAGCCTAACATCAATAGTATGCAAGCTCTTGGAGAGGATGATAAGGGAATATGTACAAGATTTTAGTAATGAAAACGCTATCATTAGCAGTAATCAGCATGGATTCATGAAGAATCGTTCTTGCCAAACCAATCTTTTAACCTTCTATGAGGAAGTGAGTTGCCATGTAGATAAAGGAAGGCCCACAGACGTGTATCTGGATTTTGCAAAAGCATTTGACACAGTTCCCCATAAACGTTTACTGTACAAAATAAGTTCCGTTGGCATGGACCATAGGGTGAGTACATGGATTGAAAACTGGCTACAAGGGCGAATTCAGAGGGTGGTGATAAATGGGGAATGCTCGTAATGGTCAGAGGTGGGTAGTGGAGTCCCACAGGGTTCTGTGCTGGGACCAATCCTATTTAGTTAGTTCATAAACGACCTGGAGGATGGGGTAAACATTTCTATCTCTGTATTTGCGGACGCTACTAAGCTAGGCAGGGTAATAACTTCTCTGCAGAATGTGGAAACCTTACAAGAGGATCTGAACAAATGAATGGGGTGGGCAACTACATGGCAAATGAGGTTAAATGTAGAAAAATGTAAAATAATGCATCTGGGTGGAAAAATATGAATGCAATCTATACACTGGGGGGGGGGGGGCTCTGGGGGAATCTAGGATGGAAAAGGACCTGGGGGTCCTAGTAGATGATAGGTTTAGCAATGGCATCCAAACTGCTGCTAACAAGGCAAAAAGAATATTGGCATGCATTAAAAAAGGGATTAACTCCAGGGATAAAGTGATAATTCTCCCGCTCTACAAGACTTGCTGACAGCAAAAGTTCATGTACACGAGGATCTAGTTACAGCTACATAGTTTTAGTGTGTTGCATATTGGGCTTGCATGTTAGTTGCTCTTTCACTACAACCCACCAGTAATACTTCTGCCTCAAACAAATCCCACCCCATAAGGGTGTCTCAGGAAGCACTGGCTCACTATATGAAAAAGAAGTATGAATTGCTTATAGGCAAATGGTCTTCATATTACTTTTACTAGGAAAGAGCAAGTGTGGGTGGCTAGCTAAGCGTAAAGTGGTTGTAAAGGCAGAAGTTTTTTTACCTTAATGCATTCTCTACATTGAGGTTAATAAACCTTCTATGTTCAGTTACCCCCCATAAATATCTACCTGAGCCCGATCCCAATCCAGCACTGCGCCCTCTCCACTCTCCCTTCTCACTAAATATAGAGGCAGCAGCCATTGGCTCCTGCTACTGTCAATCAAATCCTGTGAGGAGGGAGCAGGGGTGGGGCCAATCTGCTCTGTATGTAGCAATGGACTGCAGCTTAGACATGTGTCAGCAGAGGACCCCAGAAGAGGAGGATTGTTGCTGCTCTGTGCAAAACTATTGGGTTGTGGTTTTCAAATGCAGGTTAGAAAATTAAAGAAATTAATCCCCCCCCAAAAAAAATAAATAATAAATTACACATGGAATGTAACTTCTAGTTTACAATAAGGTGTTAGCACCAGTATTCAGCTAAATCATAATACTGATCAGTGTGTAAGGCCTGAAAATTTACTTGTGTGACTGTCCAACATGCTTGCAACCAAATCTCTAAAGCTGCGTATAGGTGTTCTAGGGAATATGCTCCCTCTGGTGCTTGTTGCAGCCAGTAGAGCGAGCAGATTAAATTATAATGTGGGCTGGAAGCATCTGCTGTAATATGCGTCAATACTTATTTTAGTAATAGAAGGCAATGTCCTGACTCGATGAGCATCAGTGGACATCTCATAACTGGAAAATGGTTCAGCTGCCCAGAGGTAAAGGAAGGAATGAATGGACCAGTCAGAGCAGTTTAAATAAAGCCACAAAGTAGGATGCTATATTGGGTTGATTTACTAATGCAAATAGACTGATCACTTTGCAAGGGAATTTGTCACAGAGCTTAGAGAATGTCATGAAGTTTCGCTTTGCAAAGAATACCCAATCACATGCAAAGGAAATAAAAAGAAATCAGAGGTTTTTCTTCCAAATGATTGGATGATGAAGTCAGCAGAGCTTCATCACATTCACTAAGCTCTGGGGATAATAACCTTGTAAAATGCAACTTCCCTTGTAAAGTGAGCAGTCTATTTGCATTTAGTAACCCCATTGTCTCAGCTTGTCCTCATAACTACTGAAGAAAAAGAGCACTTTTAGTATTTACATTGTGTCTTCATGTTCTAAAATGTGTGTAATTACACAAAGGCCTCTTCTCACAGGTTGGATTGAAAAAGAGCTGGGGATGCACAGGAGCTGAGCGGGGATAATTCATACACGCCCTATATACAGGTGATTGTTAGGCACCACTAAATGTGAGTTTTAACACCTGCTGAGCTTTGGTTGTGTAGCACCCTCTAGCTTTAGGTAGGTGCTAAAATTGGATTTTTCTGCGTTTAAGATATCAGTGTAGGCAAATTTAGACAGGCCTGCACTTTAGGTTAGGCCTGTTTGTTTTGATTTGAGGCTGGGAGTGTTTAGTGTAGTAGTGGGTGTGATCACCTGTACTCTGACTCAGAGGTGCTTCCCCTGCTTGATTGTTCTGGAACAGAGGTTGGACCTGAAGTTTGAGTGTCAGGCAGGTCATGTGAGGAGCTCTGACCAATTGCCATTCGGTGTTGACAGGGGGCAGGCCTCCCATATAAGCTGAGGTCACATGCTGCTAGGAGAGTTCTGACGGTGCAGGAAAAGGAGAATGGAGTTTTAGGTAGCTGCCGCAGAGCGTCCCCATGTGGGGGGGGGGGGGCGCAGAGGAGGGCCGGAGGAGCTGCTAGGATGGATTCCTGGATAAAGGTCCTCACCCTGGAGTTAGTGTCAAGCTGCTGTGACCGGGGAACACTTGCACTTTGGAGAAGGTCAGTAAGGAAGAAGTCAAAAGAGGACTGTTGAGAGCAGAACAGAGTCCTATGACCAGGGAACATAGGACTAAGAGCCCTGCACACTGGGGCGGTTTGCAAACCGCCCCGAAAGTGCCGCTACTTTCATTCCAGTGTGCAAGCCCCGAGGGCTTGCACACTGGAGCGATGCGCTGGCAGGATGGTAAAAAAAGTCCTGCCAGCAGCATCTTCGGAGCGGTGAAGGAGCGGTGTGTATACCGCTCCTTTACCGCTCCTGCCCATTGAAATCAATGGGACGGCGCGGCTATACCGCCGGCAAAGCGCCTCTGCAGAGGCGCTTTGCGGTGGTATTTAACCCTTTCTCGGCCGCTAGCGGGGGGTAAAACCGCCCCGCTAGCGGCCGCATACCGACGGTAAAACGCCGCTAATAATAGCGCGTTTTACCGCCGACGCCGCCCCCCGCCCCAGTGTGCAAGGGCTCTTACACTTTGGAGAAGGTCAGTGAAGGAAAAAAAGGTAAATTGTTGAGAGTAGTGCAGAATGCTGTGGGAATGCAGCGTTTGCAGTTATGGACTGGCTGGGAGCAGTAGTCCGCTTACTGACGTGTACTAGGCCGTCGGGGAGAGGTACCGAGTATCTCTGACCTGGTAAAGCACTCTGGTAATATCTTCCAAGAGACTATGTAGCTACCAAATTCAGGTATTGTATGCCTCTGGCTTATTGATTTGCTTAAGCAACACCATTCAGAGACTTTATTACAGTAACAAAGTACAGCCAGCAAGCTGGGGTAAGTCAGAGTGATCCTTTCTTGTCTTACTGGAAGTGAAGCAACAGGAATCTAACAGTTTTGCAGTAGAGGATTTGGACAAGAAGAGAGGAGTTCAGGGCAGTGATACTCTGCATGAGCCAGTGCAGAGGAGGAGGAGCAATAGTCTGCAGAAGAGATATGCAGGAGAAAAGACTGTGAATGTTAGAAGTGCATCATTTTCAGGGCTAAAGCTGCTAATCGATGTTCTACAAAATGTGATGACAATTCAATAAGTGCTATGGGCATCCCATATCTTCCTTTACCCCAACCAAGTTGTATCCTGCAATAGACGCAACAAAACTACGTAAATGACTGCTCATTGTCTCAGAGGTGATAGTTGGGGGTCTGGCAGCAGGGTGATTTGGTGGATGTTATACAACTGTAGCGGTTGGTTGCTACGGGTTACTATGCGTGGAATAAAGTTTTTTATGCACAATTAAGGTTTCCTACTGTTTATTTTTCTGAGTATATATAAAGTGCAAGTTACAGCTGGTGAAGGTGGTCCAGGAGCCAAGGTGCGGAGCCAGGTGGACTGGAATTTCTCGCAAGTGCATACTGATCCTTGGTAATGCAGGGCCCTAAGCTTTGGTAGGTTGCTAGTGTGGTCACAGGGGGAGCAGTTGATTTGGATTCTTCACACGGAGCACTTTCCCTACAAGGAATGTTGGCACTTTATTAAAAGCATGGGCACCTGATATTTCAAGTCACTATCTGACTTATTTGGATCATGCACTTTTATTGTACACTCACTGGCCGCTTTATTGGGTACACCTGTTCAATTGCTTGGTAACACAAATTGCTAATCAGCCAATCACATGGCAGCAACTCAATGCATTTAGGCATCTAGATGTGGTGAAGACGACTTGCTGAAGTTCAAACTGAGCATAAAATGGGGTACGCACACTATATGAAAATCGGTTGAACGACTGTCTGATTTTCCTGTTTGTTTCACAGCAAGTTGGAACTGAGGAGGAAATTAATGTACAAAAATTCTCATAGGACAAAGGCTTTTTATTTGTTGTTTATGATCTTTGATCATGCACAGTTAAAAGGGCAAAAATGTATAAACCTATTACAAGACAATTTTATGGTCCAGTTCATAGAAGCCCAGACTAGAAATGACGCTCTGGTGGACCTGGTAATCTCAAACCATGCAGAGCTTATTACCAATGTTCATATAAAAGAAGCGAAAGAGAATGATGTGTCCAAGGCACCATAAGTAACTGGCCTCCATCCCATATAAAAGAACATCTGGGTAGCAGTGATAATAACATGATTTCATTTAATGTTAGCTGTAAGCAACAAGCTCATACTGGAAATATAAAAAACTTAGTTTTAAGAGGAAATTTTCCAAGGATGAGGGCTGCTCTCCAAGACTAGACTGGGAGGGAATGTTGGAATCGAACACTGAACAGAAATGGGAATTCTTCAAGAAGACTGAACTCACTACAAAGTAAATTCCCATGGGCAAGAAGTTTAAAAGGCTAAAACTGAAATCTATGTGGCTCATGGCCAAAGTTAAAAAAGCTATAAATAAAAAAAAGAGCTTTTAAAAATATATAAAAATTAAGGAAGAAATGTTACAAAGAATATAACAGAATATGTTAAAATCAAATCAAGGTTGCAAAAATTCAAAACAAATGACAGATTGCAAAAGATAGTAGGACAAATAAGAAAATCTTCAAATATATTAATAGTAAAAAGGTCAGGTCTGAGCATGTAGGCTCTTTACTAAATAATTTGGAGTGAGTGACTGGGGACAAAAAGAAGGCAAATGTATTAAATACATTCTTCATCTCAGTGTATACAATGGAGCATGGGGGAGCTCATGTCCATAATGGGGGTGGTATTGACACAGCCCCAAATGATGCAAAATGGCTCAAAATTGATATGGTCCAGAAATATTTTGACAGAATAAAGGTGGATAAAGCACATGGACCAGATGGCATCCACCCACATATCCTAAAAATTTAGTTCTGTAATTTCAAAGCCATTGTTTCTAATTTTTAGGGACTCTTTGATGATTGGAATAGTACCACTGGATTGTGGTAGGGTGCCTATATTTAAAAAGGGATCAAAGTCTTTACCAAGTAACATTAGACCTATTAGTTTACCTTCTATAGTTGGGAAGATACTGGAGAGTTTAATAAAAGACCACATAGACGAGTTCTTGCTGAAAAAAACTATTTTAAGCAACAGGCAGCATGGTTTCATGAAAGACAGAAGTTGTCAAACAAACCTGATTTCTTTTTATGAGGAGGTAAGTAAAACCTTGGACAGAGGGGTGGTGGACGTGATATACCTGGATTTTGCAAAAGCGTTTGACACAGTTCCCCACACACGGCTCACGTGTAAGGTAAAGTCTATAGGCTTGGAAAGATCAGTTTGTAAATGGATAGAAAACTGGCAAAAAGACTGTATTCAGAGAGAAGTGGTTAATGATTCTCACTCTGAATGATCTAAGGTTATCAGTGGTGTACCCCAAGGTTCAGTGTTGGGACCCTTACCCTTTAATATCTTTATAAATGATATAGGGTCTGGGATTAAAAGTACCATTTCAGTCTTTGCAGATGACACCGAGCTATGCATTGGAATAATGTCCTTACAAGATGTCTCCAACTTACAAGTCGACCTCAATGCATTGTTTAATTGGGCAAATGTGTGGCAAATATTTATTGTAGATAAATGTAAAGTTATGCACTTAGGGGCTAAGAATATGCATGCATCATACATACTAGGGGGAGTACAACTTGGGGATCCATAGTGGAGAAGGATCTGGGGGTTTTAGTAGATCAGAAGCTTAATAATAGCATGCAATGCCAAGCTGAGGTCTCCAAAGCCAGAAAAATCTTTTCTTGTATTAACCACTTGCTCCCCGCCCACCATCATATGATGGCTTCCCAGTACGACCGCACTTGCGCGCTCACGGTGGCCGCGCCGCTTTGCTAGGGCACGGCGCGACCCTGATCTCTGTAGAGAGCTGCGGTCGTGGCTCTTTAACCATGTGATCAGCTGTGTCCAATCACAGCCGGTCACATGTAAACACGGAGATGTCGGTAATCGGCTCTTCTCGCCTCACACTGACAGAGTATGAGGAGAGCCAATCAGCGGGCATCTCCTCACAGGGGGACATTTAGGTATGTAATCAGGGCACTGATCATCAATTAAGTGCCACCAGTGCCAGCAATGAGTGACCACCACTGCCAGCTATCAGTGCCCACAAATGCCAGCAATCAGTGCCCACAATTGCCAGCAATCAGTGGCCATTAGTGATGCTGACTGGCTATCACTGCTGCCCACCAATGCCCATCACTGCTGCCCATCAATGCCCATCCGTGCCACCTATCCATGCCCATCAGTGCTGCCTATCTGTGCCCATCAGTGCCACATCTCAGTGCCCATAAGTGCGGCATATTCGTGCCTCCTCATCAGTGCCACCTAATCAGTGCCCATAAGTGCAGCCTATCAGTGCCCATCAGTGAAGGAGAAAAATGACTTATTTACAAAATTTACTGACAGAAACTAAGAAAAACGTTTTGGTCTTTTTTTTTTTAAAGAAAAAAAACCCAGAAGTGAATAAATACCACCAAAAGAAAAATTATTTGTGTGAAGAAAAGTATAAAAATTTCACATGGTTACAGTGTAGCATGACTGCGCAATTGTCATTCAAAGTGTGACAGCGCTGAAAGCAGAAAAATGGCCTGGGCAGGATGGGGGTGTAAATGCCCTGTATGGAAGTGGTTAAAAGATGTACAGTATGGACTCCAGAGAGAGTGAGAGATATCATTCTGCCCCTGTACAAATCATTAGTAAGGCCTCATCTGGAATATGCAGTTCAGTTTTGGGCACCAATTCACAAAAAAGGATATCGGGCAACTGGAGAAAGTGCAGAGAAGGGCAACCAAACTGATAAGAGGCATGGAGGAGCTCAGCTATGAGGAAAGATTAGAGGAACTGAATTTATTCTTTCTTGACAAGTGAAGATTGAGAGCCCATTCACACAGGGACGACTTGTCAGGCGACCCGGTCGCCTGACAAGTCGCCTCCCGTTCTGTGCTATGGAACCGTTCTAAGGGGAGCGACGCAAGTCGCTCCGACTTAGAAAAAGGCTCCTGTACGACTTCGGGGGCGACTTGCATAGACTTCTTTACAGAAGTCGTTTTGCAAGTCGCCCGGGCAGTCGTTTGCAGGTCGCCTCGCTGAGGCGACCTACAAGTCGTGTTGCCCCTGTGTGAATGGGGTCTAAGGGGGATATGATCAGCATGTATAAATGTATTAGGGGTCCACATAGTGGACTTGGTGTTGAGTTAGTCACTTTAAAATCATCACAGAGGACAAGGGGGCACTCTTTATGTTTGGAGAAAAAGAGATTTAATCTCCAAATATCAAAATGTTTCTTCACAGTAAGAGCTGTGAAAATGTAGAATAGACTCCCTCAAGAGGTGGTTCTGCCCAGCTCAGATTACTTTAAAAAAGGCCTGGATTCCCTCCTAAATGTACATAATATAACTGGGTACTAACATTTATAGGTAAAGTAAGTTGATCAAGTGAAAATCCGATTGCCTCTCGGGGGATCAGGAGGGAATTTTTTCCCCTGCTGTAACAAATGGGATCATGCTTTGCTGGGTTTTCCTTCCTCTGGATCAACTGTGGGTATAGGATTGTGTATATGGGATTGTTTGTTCTCTTTTATTGGTTGAACTAGATGGACTTGTGTCTTTTTTTCAACTTGACTATGTAACTATGTAACAGTCTTTCTTTTCGCCAATCGTACGAAAATGGTACACATTAAACAAAAATCATTCGTTCTATTACCATACAAGAAAAATTTACAGTTTGTGCCTTTGGAAATTTTCGAGCGGAAGGTCAGAATCGGCTGTCGAAAATTGTGTACACACTATCAGAAATTCATTCATACTTACATAGTAGTTGAGGTTGAAAAAAGACACCATCAAGTCCAACCTGTGTGTGTGCTTATATGTCAGTATTGCATTGTATATCCCTGTATGTTGCGGTCGTTCAGGTGCTTATCTAATAGTTTCTTGAAACTATCAATGCCCCCCGCTGAGACCACCGCCTGTGGAAGGGAATTCCACATCTTTGCCGATCTTACAGTAAAGAACCCTCTACGCAGTTTAAGGTTAAACCTCTTTTCTCTAATTTTAATGAGTGGCCACGTGTCTTGTTAAACTCCCTTCTGCAAAAAAATTTTATCCCTATTGTGGGGTCACCAGTACGGTATTTGTATATTGAAATCATATCCCCTCTCAAGCTTCTCTTCTCCAGAGAGAATAAGTTCAGTGCTCGCAACCTTTCCTCATAGCTAATATCCTCCAGACCCTTTATTAGCTTTGTTGCCCTTCTTTGTACTCGCTTCATTTCCAGTACATCCTTCCTGGGGACTGGTGCCCAGAACTGGACAGCATACTCTAGGTGCGGCCGGACCAGAGTCTTGTAGAGTGGGAGAATTATCGTTTTATCTCTGGAGTTGATCCCCTTTTTAATGCATGCCAATATTCTGTTTGCTTTGTTAGCAGCAGCTTGGCATTGCATGCCATTGCTGAACCTATCATCTACAACGACCCCCAGGTCCTTTTCCATCCTAGATTCCCCCAGAGGTTCTCCCCCCAGTGTATAGATTGCATTCATATTTTTGCCACCCAAATGCATTATTTTACATTTTTCTACATTGAACCTCATTTGCCATGTAGTTGCCCACCCCATTAAGTTGTTCAGATCTTTTTGCAAGGTTTCCACATCCTGCTGAGAAGTTATTGCCCTGCTTAGCTTAGTATCGTCCGCAAATACAGAGATTGAACTGTTTACCCCATCCTCCAGGTCTTTTATGAACAAATTAAATAGGATTGGTCCCAGCACAGAACCCTGGGGGACCCCACTACTCACCCCTGACCATTCTGAGTACTCCCCATTTATCACCGCCCTCTGAACTCGCCCTTGTAACCAGTTTTCAATCCATGTACTCACCCTATGGTCCATGCCAGCGGACTTTATTTTGTACAGTAAACGGGGGAACTGTGTACAAAGGGGAACTGTGTCAAATGCTTTTGCAAAATCCAGATACACCACGTCTACGGGCCTTCCTTTATCTAGATGGCAACTCCCCTCCTCATAGAAGGTTAATAGATTGGTTTGGCAAAGAACGATTCTTCATGAATCCATGCTGATTACTGCTAATGATACCGTTCTCATTACTAAAATCTTGTATATAGTCCCTTATCATCTCCTTACAATACGGTACATGTCACATAGCAGGGTACAGGTCACATAGCAGGGTACAGGTCACATAGCAAGGTACATGTCATATAGCAGGGTACAGGTCACAGAGCAAGGTACATGTCACAGAGCAGGGAATGAAGCACATGGCAGGGTACAAGCTGGGAGCTTGCTGAAAGTTTCATAAAAGCTTGCTGTTCACACTGCTCTTCTACAAACTGCAAGCCCATGGGGAATAGGTCTAAAGCCTAGTACACACGATCAGAAAATTGTACGAAAAATACCCCTTCCGCAGCAAAAACGGTCAGCAACAGGGAATAATGGCACCCAGCAACTGATAAAATAAGGTAGCCTCTGATTCTCTGATATTGTAACCCCATATATTTAGTCTTGTACTTTATTCATTTAAGGTGGGGGGGGGGGGGGGCGAGCTCCATTGGAAAAAAACAAAGTCATTATTAGTGTTATTTCTAAACCTAAAGACCTACTGATATCCCCACCTGATACCCCTGGCGCTACGGCTGAATTAATTTATAGAACATTTTATACAGTGGGGACAGAAAGTATTCAGACCCCCTTAAATTTTTCGCTCTTTGTTATATTGCAGCCATTTGCTAAAATCATTTAAGTTCATTTTTTTCCTCATTGATGTACACACAGCACCCCATATTGACAGAAAAACACAAAATTGCTGACATTTTTGCAGATTTATTAAAAAAGAAAAACTGAAATATAATATATATATAGATATATATATATATCTATATATATATAATATCACATGGTCCTAAGTATTCAGACCCTTTGCTCAGTATTTAGTAGAAGCACATTTTTCACACCTGGATTTGGGGATCCTCTGCCATTCCTCCTTGCAGATCCTCTCCAGTTCTGTCAGGTTGGATGGTAAACGTTGCTGGACAACCATTTTTAGGTCTCTCCAGAGATGCTCAATTGGGTTTAAGTCAGGGCTCTGGCTGGGCCATTCAAGAACAGTCACAGAGTTGTTGTGAAGCCTCTCATTATTTTATCTGTGTGCTTTAGGGTCATTGTCTTGTTGGAAGGTAAGCCTTCGGCCCAGTCTGAGGTCCTGAGCACTCTGGAGAAGGTTTTCGTCCAGGATATCCCTGTACTTGGCCGCATTCATCTTTCCCTCAACCAGTCATCCTGTCCCTGAAGCTGAAAAACACCCCCACAGCATGATGCTGCCACCACCATGCTTCACTGTTGGGACTGTATTGGACAGGCGATGAGCAGTGCCTGGTTTTCTCCACACATACCGCTTAGAATTAAGGCCAAAAAGTTCTATCTTGGTCTCATCAGGCCAAATAATCTTATTTCTCACCATCTTGGAGTCCTTCAGGTGTTTTTTTAGCAAACTCCATGTGGGCTTTCATGTGTCTTGCACTAAGGAGAGGCTTCCGGCGGGCCACTCTGCCATAAAGCCCCAGCTGGTGGAGGGCTGCAGTGATGGTTGACTTTCTACAACTTTCTCCCATCTCCGACTGCATCTCTGGAGCTCAGCCACAGTGATCTTCGGGTTCTTCTTTACCTCTCTCTAAGGAGAGGCTTCCGGCGGGCCACTCTGCCATAAAGCCCCGGCTGGTGGAGGGCTGCAGTGATGGTTGACTTTCTACAACTTTCTCCCATCTCCCGACTGCATCTCTGGAGCTCAGCCACAGTGATCTTCGAGTTCTTCTTTACCTCTCTCAACCAAGGCTTTTCTCCCCCAATAGCTCAGTTTGGCCGGACGGCCAGCTCTAGGAAGGGTTCTGGTCGTCCCAAACATCTTCCATTTAAGGATTATGGAGGCCCCTGTGCTCTTAGGAATCTTAAGTGCTGCAGAAATTTTTTTGTAACCTTGGCCAGATCTGTGCCTTGCCACAATTCTGTCTCTGAGCTCTTCAGGCAGTTCCTTTGACCTCATGATTCTCATTTGCTCTGATATGCACTGTGAGCTGTAAGGTCTTATATAGACAGGTGTGTGGCTTTCCTAATCAAGTCCAATCAGTATAATCAAACACAGCTGGACTCAAATGAAGGTGTAGAACCATCTCAAGGATGATCAGAAGAAATTGACAGCACCTGAGTTAAATATATGAGTGTCACAGCAAAGGGTCTGACCATGTGATATTTCAGTTTTTCTTTTTTAATAAATCTGCAAAAATTTCAACAATTCTGTGTTTTTCTGTCAATATGGGGTGCTGTGTGTACATTAATGAGAAAAAAAATGAACTTAAATGATTTTAGCAAATGGCTGCAATATAACTAAGAGTGAAAAATTTAAGGGGGTCTGAATACTTTCCCTCCCCACTGTACATAACGACCAATTGGGCTTTCTTAGACATAGACTGACCCTGGATCAAATACATAGAACGTTAGATTTAATCTCTGCCATCTAATCTTGGACTCTTTGTTGCGCAGACGTGAAGCACCCATCACTAGATCTCCAGAAAGCATTTGATAGTTTGTATTGGGAGTATCTTTTCTGCGTTTTGGAGACCATGGGTTTTGGCAGGTTCTTCCTACACATGTTAAGAGCAGTGGCGGCTGGTGAAGTTTTAGGATGGGTGGACACCAGACCCTGTCGTTCCTTTTTGACCCCTCCCACTTGGTGAAAATGGGCATGGTTTCAGGGAAATAGTGGGCATGGCTCTAAGGTGGTGTGGTTAGCGTCTGAGATAAACTAGGGTTGGAGGGAGAGAGGGATGGAGGGACAGCAGGCCCAGATCCTACACAACAATAGAAATATGTGTATTCTACAAAGTTTAACAATCAGCAGATAAAGATATTCCAAACACCTGGTGTTAACACTTCAATCATCCCGACACCATGGTTGTTATGATGTCAGGATGATTGAAGCACATTTTTTCTATTATTACATTGTAATATAAAATTAAATCATTCAACTCACCATAATGCAGAATCAGTGGGAGCCCTGAGCGTGTCACTAGCCAAGTCGCCTGCCACCAGATGCCATCAGGTGTCCCCAGCGGAGTCTGTCCTTACATGCAGCCTGTGTCCCACCAAATGCAGCCTGTGTCCCACCAAATGCAGCCTGACATGCAGCCTGTGTCCACCAAATGCAGCCTGTGTCCCACCAAATGCAGCCTGTGTCCACCAAATGCAGCCTGTGTCCCACCACATGCAGCCTGTGTCCTTCCACATGCAGCCTGTGTCCCACCAAATGCAGCCTGTGTCCCACCAAATGCAGCCTGTGTCCACCAAATGCAGCCTGTGTCCCACCAAATGCAGCCTGTATCCCACCAAATGCAGCCTGTATCCACCAAATGCAGCCCGTGTCCCACCAAATGCAGCCTGTGTCCCACCACATGCAGCCTGTGTCCCACAAAATGCAGCCTGTGTCAACCAAATGCAGCTTGTGTCCCACCAAATGCAGCCTGTGTCCCACCAAGTGCAGCCTGTGTCCCACCAAATGCAGCCCGTGTCCACAAAATGCAGCCCGTGTCCACCAAATACAGCCCGTGTCCACCAAATACAGCCCGTGTCCACCAAATGCAGCCCGTGTCCCACCAAATGCAGCCTGTGTCCCACCAAATGCAGCCAGCCTGTGTCCCACCAAATACAGCTTGTGTCCACCAAATGCAGCCTGTGTCCCACCAAATACAGCTTGTGTCCACCAAATACAGCCTGTGTCCACCAAATGCAGCCTTGCCTGTGTCACATCGAACCCCCGTCCCCCCCCCATTCTCCGTGGGAGCACAGCGGTACTTACCTTGCTGTGTGTTGTCCTCTCCTGCGGTGTCTCCTTCTACAGTGGCGATGGAGGGGTCCGCTCCTCTCATACTTCCTGTTTTCTCTCTCCCGGGCACAATGGGAGAGAGAAAATAGGAAGTGACATCAAACTGAGATGTCAATCAAATCACCCAGCCGTAGTAATAGATACTACTCCAGTAGTATATGAGTTTGGCAGTTTTAAAGAAATGCTTAAATAATGCATTACAATTTAACCAAACCCATTCGATTTTAGTTGACTAAAATATACTGGAGATTTTAGTCGACTAAAATATGACTTAAACTAAAACAATTCACATGACTAAAATGCGACTAAAACTAAAATGGCATTTTAGTCAAAAGACTATGACTAAAACCAAATTGAAATTTGACATCAAAATGAACACTGCACTACCACATAAAAATATGTAGGGGGCATCTACGAAGCTGCTAAAAGAAAAAAAGCTTTTATTATTTTCTTTCTTAATATTTCATTTTGGTAATATATTCAGGTAATATGTGCAATGGCATTACAGCCAATAAAGTTTATAGTTTTTGGGGTTTTTTATATTTTCAAGTTGTACTTCTGTTTGTCAAAAAGCAATATTTTTGTTTGTTTATGAAACTTGGTTTTATTTATAAAGATGTTATATATCACAATGGCTAAATCTGGGTCTGTAGTGCATGTTTAGGCTCCATTCACACCTAGGTGTTTTTGGGGCGTTTTTCTGCTGTAAGCCTCAGATCTAAAAATGCCCAACAAGACAAATCCCATTAATTTCAATGGCTCCTGTTCACATCTGAGCGTTTTGTCATCTGAAGCTCAAAAAAGTACAGGAGCTTCCTTTTTGGCAGATTACAGGCGTTTTCTGCCTTTTACATTGGTGACCTTCTGACCTGGGCAAAATTGCGGCACAGATCATGCGACTTTCTGCCTGAAAACAAAACGCCTAGGTGTGAACAGAGCCTAAAGGAGTTGTAAACCCTCAAGGTTTTTCACCTTAATGCATGCTATGCATTAGGTGAAAAATCTTCTATGCTGCAGCTTCCCCCCAGAGCCCTTCTTTTTCTTACGTCAACCCGATTGTTCCAGCAATGAGCACAAGCCCAGCAGTTCCAGCCACTGTCTGGGGTCCTCACTGGAAAGATTGATAGCAGCGGGAGCCATTGGCTCCCGCTGCTGTCAAGCAAATCCAGTGACACAGGGGGCGGGGCCGAGTCCTGCTGTCTGTGTCAATGCACACAGCAGCAGGGCTCGGGAGCGCGCCCGCATGGGTGCCCCCATGGAAAGAAGCTGTCTGAGGAGGCACCCGATGAAGAAAAGAAGCCAGGAGCAACGCCGGAGAGACCCCAGAAAAGGAGGATTGGGGCCGCTCTGTGCAAAACCCTTATGTCCCGTACACACGGTCGGACTTTGTTCGGACATTCCGACAACAAAATCCTAGGATTTTTTCCGACGGATGTTGGCTCAAACTTGTCTTGCATACACACGGTCACACAAAGTTGTCGGAAAATCCGATCGTTCTAAACGCAGTGACGTAAAACACGTATGTCGGGACTATAAACGGGGCAGTGGCCAATAGCTTTCATCTCTTTATTTATTCTGAGCATGCGTGGCACTTTGTCCGTCGGATTTGTGTACACACGATCGGAATTTCCGACAACGGATTTTGTTGTCGGAAAATTTTATATCCTGCTCTCAAACTTTGTGTGTCGGAAAATCCGATGGAAAATGTGTGATGGAGCCTACACACGGTCGGAATTTCCGACAACAAGGTCCTATCACACATAGGACCATGTGTACGGGGCATTACACAGAGGAGGTAAGAATGACATGTTTGTTATTTAAAAAAAAAAAAAAAACACCAACCTTTACAATTACTTTAATACCAGAAGTAATAACATGTTATTAGATTTGTACTCCAGGAGTTTGGAAATGAGTTGGAAATTCTAAAGAAATGGTTAAATAATGTATTAAAATGTAACTAAACCCATTCGATTTTAGTCAACAAAAATGTACTGGAGATTTTAGTAGACTAGAATGTACTGGAAATTTTAGTAGACTAGAAAGTACTGGAGATTTTAGTAAACTAGAATGTACTGGAGATTTTAGTAGACTAAAATGTACTGGAGATTTTAGTAGACTAGAATGTACTGGAGATTTTAGTAGACTAAAATGTACTGGAGATTTTAGTAGATTAAAATGTACTAGAGATTTTTGTCGACTAAAATACGACTAAAACAATTCAGATGACTAAAACATGACTAATACTAAAATTGGCATGAATTCACTGACATGCAGTTAGATCACCTGTACCACCTTACACATTCTAGTTGGGTGGATACAAAAATGCAAGAGAACGGGTTCAAGGTACTAACTAGATGGTATAGAGTGCCCACTAAACTTGCTAGAATATACCCGACTTCCTCAGTCTCATGCTGGCGGGAATGTGGGAAAAGGGGATCCTTTCTACACATATGGTGGGAGTGCCCCAAGTTGGCAAGACATCAGAACTCAAGTAAATCATATCTTAGATGTAAACCTGCCTGATTCTCCCTTGGGCTTCCTCTTGCAAGTCCCAACCATCCCTCTCAGCTTCTACCGAAAATCGGTATTACCTCATCTACTAAATGCAGCCAGGAGATTGATCCCCATTCACTGGAAAAGTAGCAAAATCCCAAGCCGATCGGATTGGATCAGTTTGGTAAACGACATCATGGCTGCAGAGGAGTGGGTGGCGAAGTGCAAGAATAGATATGATAAATGGTATGATATATGGGTCACTTGGAAGCACTATGTTGAAGGGGATGGTACTGACAACCAACCGAGGGACCTCACCCCGATGGGAGGGAAGTAACTGTTAATATAACTATCAGTTTAATTATTGATCTGGTATGACCATTTGAGGTATTGATAGCAGAATTATTTTCACAAATGTCATGCGTGCATTTTCCTTTTTCCTTTTTTCTTTTTTCCTTTCTCTATTATTTTGGTTTTCAAAATCTGAGCCTAGATTCTAGTCTAGTAGCAGGGCTGGAGATGAATTGATAGTGATAGGACTCATATGTTCGTATAATTATAAAGTTGACACGTTTGACTCCTAATCCCTCTATGTTGGATAGCCAATCGGGCTTAATAATTTTGTATGTTGAATATCCATGAGTAGACAGCTATGTACTACAGAATCTAAGTTCTCTCTGTATTGTCTGTTTTTTTTTTACCTTCTTGTACTTGATTGTTATATTAAAAAGGAGAAAATACATTTAAATAAAGATTACATAAAAAAAAACTAAAATGGCATTTTAGTCAAAACACTATACTTAAATCGAAATTTGATGTCAAAATTAACACTAGGACTTCAAGAGTAACAATGTGGCCGTCTACTCCATCCAGGGCTGGAGGGACCACATGGGAGACCGCTTCAAGATCACCATGGACCTTCTCAACAAGAGCCACCCCTCCATCTTCGACATCTTTGATAGCCACAGAGGAGAGGCAGGTGGTGGTGGGGGGGCCAGATGGGCAAACCAGGAGGGGCACCTACTGATAGTGGGGGAGATCATGGCACAGGCCCGGGAGAGGGTGGATCACACTTAATAGGTCACTGTGTACACAATGCAACATCACCCCCTCCACAGGTATGTGAGGGGGGGGCTGTGGTCAACAGGGTTCCCTCCCCCCCACAGTGCAAGGGAACCTCTGCAGACCCTGATGTAAAGGGGAACTCTGAGGTAAGAGGGAACAATGTGGACCCTAATGTAGAGGGGAACTCTGAGGTAAGAGGGAACAATGTGGACCCTGATGTAAAGGACGCTTCAGAATTCTCTGCCTATAGGCTCCTGATATGTAAATCTGGCCATTCCTGAACTGTTGCGGCAGTTCCCTTGTGCCTGGTTTTCACCATTGCTTTTGAGAATGGTATTCCTATATGGGGTATTCACAGAATAGGGTGTGGAAATGGGATAATATCTGTGAAGGAATACACACAGCATCCCGGGGGTAGACTGTCCTGTAGCAAAGTTCTCCTGCTAAAAAGGCGCTAGTACTTTATAATGGACTCTAAATAGAAGTGATGATAATAACCCCACCTGTGGTGTGATATAACCCCTTAGTCATCCACCTGAGAACGTTCTGAGTGGTGGAATTTTTTTTTTTTCCATAATAATTTTTATTAACAATTGCATAGAAGGGAAAATACAATAGAAGGGACATTACAAAGTGTTTCTTGTAACAGAATTCTAGATAACAGATACCGAACATAGGTATGAAATTATCATCACAGCAAATTGAAACTTGATTCCATATCTTCAAAGTAGTGCAATGTTTCAATTAAACCTTCTAAAAGAGCAAGAAGGAAACAAATTTGTTCCATTGAAAGATTGGGAGTGATATTTAGAGAGAGAAACATAGAAAGGAAAAGAGAAAAAGAAAACCGGGGGGAAGGAAGAACTAGAAAGAAAAGGGTAAAAGGAGAAAAGAAAGGAGGGCATACAAAGAACATGAGCGTTAGAATGGTGGAAAGAAAGAGAGAGAAAGAGGGGGTAGGGGATTGGTAAGGAAGTGGGGGGGTGGAGTGGGGGGGTGAGGAAGGAGGGAGGAGTAAAATCTACACAATCACCCCCATGTGGCGCGACTCGGCATGGCTCCCCCTGTCTCCTGCTGTCATGAGGGTGGCAGTTATAGTTTAAGAGCTATATGTACTATAGCAATGAGAAAATTTGAAATGCGTCCAACAGGCCCATGTAGTCGTGAATTTTTGGATTCGTTCTTGTGAGATATGAACCAACTCTTCCATCTCCTCTATCTTAGAGATCCTCCGAAACCACTCTCCTATCGTCGGGGCGGAAGTGGATCTCCAATGTGTTGGGATGCAGAGTCTTGCCGCGTTCACCAAGTGCATGGCCAATGATTTATAGTACTCATTTTTGGTGAGATGGGTATGGTGTAAGAGGTTCTGAGCAGGGGAGTAATCTAAGGAGTATGTTGTGATGTGTGTAATAAGTTCATGTTCCTCCTTCCAGAATGGTTGTATGGAGTCACAATCCCACCAGATGTGGAGCATGGTACCTTTCGCTTTCCCACATCGCCAGCATGTGTCTGGGATGGCTGGAGAAAATTTATGTAAACGTGATGGGGTCCTGTACCAGCGTGTCTGAATTTTATAACAATTTTCCTGAATGGCAACATTAAGGGAGCCCTTGTGTACGTATTCATTAATGCGAGTCCAATCCTCCTCCATAAGGGATACCTGTAAATCAGATTCCCAGGCTGTGTGCGCTGAGTCTAAAGTGCAGGAAGTGTCATCTATAAGTGTATTGTACATATAGGAGATGAGATGTCTCTGTGGGGGAGCTCGGGTGCATAATTCTTCAAAGGGTGTTAATTGTCTTGTCCATGTCGTTGTCGTTGCCTGAGTTGAAAGAAAGTGTTGAATCTGTCAGTATGTCCAAAAAGGGAAGGATTTAAGAGGGGACAAGTCTACTAAGTTCTCGTAAGAACGAGGGGTTCTACCAGTAAAGAACTGGTATGCTAATACTTTGACATGTTGCCATGTTTGGTTAAGAAAGGATGGTGAAAGCCCTGGTGTAAAGCTAGGGTTCCCTCTCAGTGGGGTTAATGGGCCCGGGACGGAAGAGACTGACGAAGTTTTAATTGCTCGTCTAAAAACTCCTAGCAATGTACCAATAAGAGGGTGTACTACTATCTTCGGCGGCCAGTGTCCAGGAGACAGCCAGGGTAGGGATTTGAGGGGAAGGTTAGAGAATGATTTTTCTAGGGTCACCCAAACCTTTCCCGACTCATGGATATTCCAGTCCACGAGTCGCGTAAGGTGGCTAGCCAGGAAATATTTATGAAGGTCCGGTAGCCTGATACCCCTCTAAGATTTGGATGCGTAAGACGAGCATACTTAATATGGGGAGGAGAACCCTTCCATAAACACAGTGTGCACGCCTTTCTGTATGCAGCAAAGAATGAGGTCGGTATGTTAATTGGGAGACATTGAATAATATACAGAAACCATGGCAAGGTTATCATTTTTAGGAGAGCAGAGCGGCCAAACCAGGAAACATTGAGATTTCCCCATTTTTTTAAGTCGTGTTGGGCTTTTTTCAGGACTTTACAGAAGTTTGCGCTATACAGGTCAGCTAATTTAGACGTAATTTGAATGCCTAGGTAAGTTATTGCCTGTTGGTTCCACTGGAAAGGGAAAGAGGTCTGGCATCTCTCCACCTCTTGTGTTGCAAGGGTAATATTTAGGGCTTGGGATTTCGCGTAGTTGATCTTTAGGTGTGACAGAGTCCCAAAGTGTTCTATATCTTTTAGCAAGTTCAGTATAGAAGTGATTGGGGAGGTCAAGAAGAGCAAGATATCGCAAAAGCCGAGACTTTGTATTCCCTACCTTGTACTGTAAGGCCTTTAATGTCAGCGTTATCTCTTAATCTATTAAGGAGAGGTTCTAATATAAGTACAAATATCAGAGGTGGTAGGGGGCAGCTCTGGCGAGTACCATTGCTTATGGGGAAGGCGCCCTCGTCCAGGGACAAAACCAACCTGATCCAAAGAAATAAGACTCGGTAGAAGCGGGGACATCCTATTAGCTAAGATTTTAGTGTAGAGCTTGATATCCACGTTAAGGAGAGAAATGGGTCTGTAATTCTGCACCTGTGTGGCATCTTTACCCTCTTTAGGTATGACTGTGACGTGGGCCTCTAACATACGGCCGACTGATACTGTGGGATTGGCTAAAGAGTTGAAAGTGGCTACCAGTTTTGGGGATAGGGCCTGGGAAAAACATTTATAATATTGCAGTGTGAACCCATCCGGGCCTGGGCTCTTCCCAGTTTTCATTTGCTGTAAGGCAACTTGAAGTTCCTCCACTGAAAGGGGTTGTTCTAAGTCCTCAGCCTGCACCTGTGAGAGTGATTTCAGGCCATAGTGGGTTAGAAAAATCTTAATAGCTTCTAACCTACGTCCCGCCTGGTCTAAGTTCTGAGTGGTAGATTTTAAATCATATAAGTTTTTATAGTAGTGTTCAAAAGATTTTGCGATATCCTCATTTCTGGAGAGTAATGTGCCCTGTTGAATCCGAATGTGATGGATTGTGTTAGAGGGTCTGGAAGCACATACTGCTCGAGCAAGCAACTTTCCTCATTTATTGCCCTGATCATAAAAAACTCTCTGATGTAGGACATATCGACGCCTCGTACGTTTCCCTAGTTCTTCTAGTAGCAGTGAACGGTGATGTAATAACTCCTGGAGGGCCTGCTGTGAGTGGGACTGTTTGTGTGAGACCTCCAAGCGTCTGATATTGGCTTTTGCTGCCTGTGCCATCAGTTCCCCCCGGATGACGCACTTATGCGCTTCCCATAAGATAGTGGGAGATATGCCTGGGGTGGTGTTTTCCAAAAAGTATGTGTTGATGCGTGATTCCAAGCGCGAGGTGAACTCAGCATCTTTCAACAGGGCAGAGTTTAGTCGCCAGGTTTTTGTTTTCGGGGTCGAGTCCGGGAAAGTCAGGGAGACCGAGATGGGGTGATGATCGCACAAGTACATGGGATCGATTGTAGCGTGTGTAAGGTAGGTCAGGTCAGGCTGAGAGAGGAAAAATTAGTCTAATCGTGAGTATTTTTTAAAGGGAGCGGAATAAAAGGTATAATCCTTAACGGAGGGAAATAGTGTGCGCCATGTATCATGCAACGCCAGACCTTGGAGTTGTAGTTTGATTTGCCGAAGGGCTCGGTAGGGCATCGTAGAGGTGCCCGAAGAGGTATCAATGTTGGGGTTGAGGGGCACATTGAAGTCTCCTCCCATAAGAACCATACCATCCTTGAAGGAAAGTAAAAGATCACTAATTCTCCTGAAAAAGCAGACCTGATGTTCGTTTGGGGCATAGATATTTGCCAACGTGATCGGCCTGGAAGCATAGAGGCCTTTAATAAAGACAAATCTCCCCTCAGGGTCCACCAGGGAATCTGAAAGTTTGAAAGGAGCATGTTTAGACACTAGAATGGAAGCCCCTTTGGTCTTTGCGGTGGGGTTCGTGGAGTGGATAGCTGTCTGATATATATGGTTAGTGATTTTTGGAATGGAGTTTGAGCGAAAGTGGGTTTCCTGAAGGAAAATAAATTGGGCTTTCTGCTTGGTGAGGGCGGACAAGACCTGCGAACGCTTCTCAGGCACATTAAGACCTTTTACATTAAGCAAAACACATTTCAGCGAGAGAGGAGCCTGGGATGTCATTTTGTCCAGCTTTGTATGAGAAGAGTTAGGGACAGAGCTAGGAACAAGAATCTTTTATTTATCTTGGTCGGAGAGAAATCGTCCACGCCAAGGCGGCCGAGCGAGGAGGGGCAGGGAGGACAGTGGGGCAAAACATGTAAAGTATCAGAAATGAAAAGGGAAGGGACCCACAGTGGAAAAGTAAGAGAAGAAGAGGGAAGGGTTTGTGGGTAGGAGCAGGTATAAGAGGGGAAGAAGTACCAAAGGTGGAAATGGAAGCACCAGTCCACCTGTGAGAAAGTAAGCTGGGTGGTCAGCAGACTAAATAATAGAACTGCTGCAGGGGGTTGATGAGAATGTCTAGGATCCTATGCTGCTGCCGCAGGGAGGATTGAGGGGGGGCAGTAGTTCAATGGGGATTATTGCAAGTACAGAGATAGGAAGGTTAACTTAAGATAATAGCAAACCTAAGATAGTGCATCCTGATTACCCACCTGTAAGTGTCATATAAAAACTAACATAAACATAAACATCGTGACTTATAGCCTTATTTGTAAGTTTCCTAGTCCCAGTAGTATGAAAACATAAGAACATTATAATAATAATAATCATAGTAGTAGCCCAAACCCTGTGTCCTATTAGGGGCAGGCTTGCACAGCTTTAGAGAAGAGAGGAAAGTAATGTGTTATTAAAGGTCAAACACAATACCTAAAGTATAAGAAAACCTCTTTAAATTCCCATGTGTCAAGGGAAGCATTCAAGAAAAAAAGGTGATAATGAAAAATAAAACTTGAAACAAAAAAAAAAAAAAACATAATTATACAAGGCTTATACTTATAGGAAGAAAGATAAGTTCTAAACCCTTCTTCTTAAGGTGCATTGAAACAGAGAATACTATAGTATCTACATAGAGTGTATTAAGGTGTATTATCTCCCCCCTGCTAACTTCAGAAGGAGAGACATCTAATTAGGATTTAGCATGCACCTATGAGGGGTAGTAGTGCAAAACAAGAGTTACCTATGAGCCACCAAGGCATTCTGTCCGGTATCCCGCAAAAGAACAGGGAAGGCCTACATTTTGTCACAGAATAGTATTTCTTTGAAATATCAGGACTTTTGCAGCGGCTACAATGAACTCCACAAGGGGGTCCACCTTTGCTGTAAAGGAGCAAGGATGGGTACACAGCTGCCTCGGTGACTATTAAGGTAAATATAAACAGGCGCAAGGCAGGCATAAGGATATGGTTTGCGTATAAGCATATAGGAAGGTGATAGGAGAGGAAGGGGACACGGAAAGGAGGGGGGGAGAGGTGAGGGAGGGGGGGGAAAGGGGGGAGGGAAGGGAAAGGATGGGGAAGGGCAATCGGAGGGAAGAGGGAGGAAAGAGAGAGGGAAGGGGAAGGGAAAGGAAGAGGGATGTGGGGGAAGGGAGAGGGGAAGGGGAAGGGTGAAGGGGAGGGGGAGGGGAGGGGGAGGTGAGGGGGGGAGTGTGGGTTTGTGGGAAGCATTTAGGTTACATTAGTAGCATGGATAGATCATCCACTGGGAGATTGAAGGGAGTTTAGGGTTCCATAATATGGGGAAGTAACACTGTAAGTGTTGATTCACAGCTAAGTTCTTATGTTCCTAAAATGGGGGTTAGGGCCAAAAGCATGACAACAAAAGTTTGTGTTGCAAGGCCAGGCCTCAGTATAAGGATGAAGTCCAGAGGTAGCCTAGGCTTTACTCACACTGACATCAGACAGTCATCCAGGGTGGGCTGCTTTGGAAAGGTGGTTAAGAGCTTGTTGTCAAGTAAGGTGAGTCACGATGGCAGTAACAATTAAACTTGAGGTAACAGAAACAGAGACTTCGTGGGTATACACTCACAGGTAGGTAAGAGCAAGGTAGCCAAAGATGTCTCAGGCCTCCTGGTGGTCCCTGCGGGGAGTTGCAGGGAGTCCCGAGGCATGCTGATCCAGATCACGACGAGAGGCATGGGTTCCAGGTGAAGAGGGGCCTGATCTCCGGCGTCTTGAGCGATGTCTCTGTGCTTTGGGTGAGGGGTTGTGTGATACTGGTCGCCATGGCTCTGATGGGAAGTGGAAGGCACACCATTCCGGGAGTTCCATTAGGGGTATGTCGAGTTGTTCACAGAAGGCTGGCAAGTCTTCTGGCGACCTTAGAAGAGCAGTGCGGCCTCCAGCGGTGGCCGAGAGGCAGAACGGGAACTTCAACGGTACTGTATGTTCGGTGCTCTGAGTTGATCCAGCAGGGGGCGTAAGGCTCGCCTGTTCTGCAGTGTAGTTAGGGAAAGATCTTGAATAAAGCTTAATCTCCGCGCCATTATGTTGTATACGGCTTCTTTCTCTAGCTTTTCTTAAAATTTCACTACACAACAGATCACATCCCTCGGGGGTTCATTATCTCGGGGTGGTGGCCTAAGGGCTCGATGTAATCTCTCCATCTCAATAAGAGAATCTGCTGGCCGACCCAGAAGTTTATTAAAGATGGTGCATATAACTTGTGGCAGGGAACCAGCTTCTAGCCCCTCGGGTACCTCCCTGGAGTGGTGGAATTTTACTTTCAAGTTTGAAGACTTAAAACGTAAGTGAATATATTTGAAACAATTCCCAGTTTCCTTATAGTTTAATTGTACAACAAATATTATTTTGGAAGCCTGCCAATAACTAGGCTAGATAATCAATCCAGTACAGGGCAAAACCTGTCTTACCTGACCATGTTACATAGTTACACTGTTGGTCTGGTTGAAAAAAAAGACACGTCTATCCAGGTCAACCCACAGAAAGAAAAAAAAATCAGAAAAAAACAAACACACGAAAATCTCCATATACACAATCCTTTACCCCCAGTTAAATCAGAAGAAAGCAAAAAAAAAACCAAAACAATATAGCACGATCCAATTTGCTCCAGTGGGGGAAAAATATGCCCAAGAGGCAATCGGATATTCCCTGGATCAACTTTACCTATAAATAATAGTATCCGGCTATATTTTGTGCATTTAGGGAAGAAGTCAGGCCTTTTTTAAAAACATTCTACTGAGCTGGCCAGAACCAGCCCTTGAGGGAGTCTATTCCACATTTCCACAGGTCTTACTGTAAGGAAGCCTTTCTATATCCAGGTCAAGAGAGAATAAATTCAGTTTATCTAATCTTTCCTCATAGCTGAGCTCCTCCATGCCTCTTATCAGTTTGGTTGCCCTTCTCAGCACTTTCTTCAGTTCCCCAATATCTTTTTTGTGAACTGGTGCCCAAAACTGGTCTTACTAATGATTTGTACAAGGGCAAATTGATGTCTCTTTCTGCAGTCTATGGCTCCTAATACAAGAAAGGATTTTGCTCACTTTGGAAACCACAGCATGGCATTGCATGCTATTATAATGCCTATGATATCCTACATCCAGATCCTTCTCCACCATTGACTTTATCTTACACATAGGGCGTGTGTTGGGAACTGTGTCAAATGCTTTTGCAAAATCCAGGTATACTACATCCACTCCTTTGTCTAAGGTTTTGCTAACCTCATAAAAAAACAGATTTGTCTGACAACTTCTGTCTTTTACAAATCCATGCGCTTCAAGGAGTATAGGGGGGGGGGGGGGGAGCGCGCGCGCGCCCACCCCCCGCGTCCCTAAGATGCACGTGCCCGGTGGCTGCGATGTCCGCTGGGCACTCGCGATCGCTCCTGACAGAGCGAGAATGGGGATTTGTGTGTGTAAACACACAAATCCATGTCCTGTCAGGGGAGAGGAGACAGATTGTGTGTCCCCAAGTCAGTCCCATCCCCCCACAGTTAGAACACACAGTGAGGGAACACATTTAACCCCTTGATCGCCCCCTAGTATTAACCCCTTCCCTGCCAGTGACATTTATACAGTAATCAGTGCGTTTATATAGCACTGATCACCGTATAAATGTCAATGGTCCCAAAAATGAGTCAAAAGTGTCCAATCTGTCCGCTGCAATGTCGCAGTCCCGATAAAAATCGCAGATCGCCGCCATTACTTGTAAAAAAAATAAAAATAATAAAAATGCCATAAATCTATCCCCTATTTTGTAGACACTATAACTTTTGCGCAAACCAATCAATATAGGCTTATTGCGATTTTTCTTTTTTACCAAAAATATGTAGAATATATATCGGCCTAAACTGATGAAGAAATTTTTTTTTTGGGATATTTATTATAGCAAAAAGTAAAAAATATTGTGTTTTTTTCAAAATTGTTGCTCTTCTTTTGTTTACAGCGCAAAAAAAAGAAACAGCAGAGGTGATCAAATACCACCAAAGAAAGCTCTATTTGTGGGTAAAAAGGACATAAATTTTGTTTGGGTACAGCGTTGCACGACCGCGCAATTGTCAGTTTAAGCGACGCAATGCTGTATCGCAAAAAATGGCTTGGTCAGGGAGGTGGGAATCCTTTCCGGGGCTGGAAGGTGAAAGTGGTTAAAATATTTTTTTATAGTAAAAACTCATCTGTGTGGTCTTTTATTAAAGCGGGGGTCCACCTATCTATCGTTTTTTTTTTTTGAGTTCATTCACAAACTTTTCTTCTCAGCATTACATACTCACATATTGTGTGTAATATGTCCGCCTGTGTCAGATTTCGTCGGAAAGAATAACTTATATTATTCACTGCAGGCGGTTTCCATCTTCATTGTGGGCATTTGAAGCCCACAAGCATTTATTTCCTGGATGCAGTGAATGCTGTGCTCCCAGCATTCACTGCTCGTTCCCGCACATGCTCAGTGACATCCTGGGAAGCCTGAGACTAGCTCCCAGGAGTCTGGGAGAGGCTAGAAACACGCCTACTCCCACGGGAGGAGAACCAGGAAAATAGAAAAATAGAAAAGAAAAATAAAAGGTAATTACGGCGATTTAAATTTTTTTAAACGGCATGTCAGCATCTAGGCAAGGAAGAGAATACATACAGATATTGTTCAAAATTTGGGTGGAACCCCGCTTTAAAGTGTTACTAAACCCAGGATTCTGCATTCACTATATCTGGTCTCTCACAGTACACAGAACATGCAATTATTTTAGTAAATACAGTCAGGTCCATAAATATTGGGACATCAACACAATTCTAATCTTTTTGGCTCTATACACCACCACATTGGATTTGAAAGGAAACAAAAAAGATGTGCTTTAACTGCAGACTTTAATTTGAGGGTATTTACATCCAAACCAGGTGAACGGTGTAGGAATTACAACAGTTTGTATATGTGCCTCCCACTTTTTAAGGGACCAAAAGTAATAGGACAGATTAACAATCATCCATCAAACTTTCACTTTTTAATACTTGGTTGCAAATCCGCTGGGTTTCATCCCTGGTGATGCTCTGCCAGGCCTCTACTGCAACTGTCTTCAGATCCTGCTTGTTCTTGGGGCATTTTCCCTTCAGTTTTGTCTTTAGCAAGTGAAATGCATGCTCAATCAGATTCAGGTCAAGTGATTGACTTGGCCATTGCATAACATTCCACTTCTTTCCCTTAAAAAAAGTCTTTGGTTGCTTTTGCAGTATGCTTCGGGTCACTGTCCATCTGCACTATGAAGCGCCGTCCAATGAGTTCTGAAGCATTTTGCTGAATATGAGCAGATAATATTGCCTGAAACACTTCAGAATTCACCCTGCTGCTTTTGTCAGCAGTAACATCAATAAATACAAGAGAACTGGTTCCATTGGCAGCCATACATGCCCACGCCATGACACTACCACCACCATGCTTCTCTGATGAGGTGGTATGCTTTGAATCATGAGCAGTTCCTTTCCTTATCCATACTCTTCTCTTCCCATCACCCTGGTACAAGTTGATCTTGGTCTCATCTGTCCATAGGATGTTGTTCCAGAACTGTGAAGGCTTTTTTAGATGTTGTTTGGCAAACTCTAATCTGGCCTTCCTGTTTTTGAGGCTCACCGATGGTTTACATCTTGTGGTGAACCTTCTGTATTCACTTTGGTGAAGTCTTCTCTTGATTGTTGACTTTGACACACATACACCTACCTCCTGGAGAGTGTTCTTGATCTGGCCAACTGTTGTGAAGGGTGTTTTCTTCACCAGGGAAAGAATTCTTTGGTCATCCACCACAGTTGTTTTCCGTGGTCTTCTGGGTCTTTTGGTGTTGCTGAGCTCACTGGTGCGTTCTTTCTTTTTAAGGATGTTCCAAACAGTTGATTTGGCCACACCTAATGTTTTTGCTATCTCTCTGATGGGTTTGTTTTGTTTTTTCAGCCTAATGATAGCTTGCTTCACTGATAGCTCTTTGGATCTCATATGGAGAGTTGACAGCAACAGATTCCAAATGCAAACAGAACACTTGAAATGAACTCTGGACCTTTTATCTGCTCCTTGTAAATGGGATAATGAGGGAATATCACACACCTGGCCATGAAACAGCTGAGCAGCCAATTGTCCCATTACTTTTGGTCCCTTAAAAAGTGGGAGGCACATATACAAACTGATGTAATTCCTACACTGTTCACCTGATTTGGATGTAAATACCCTCAAATTAAAGCTGAAAGACTGCAGTTAAAGCACATCTTGTTGGTTTTATCTCAAATCAATTGTGGTGGTGTATAGAGCCAAAAAGATTAGAATTGTTTCAATGTCCCAATATTTATGGACCTGACTGTATAAACTGCTAAATACCTTTTCTCATCAGCAGTATATAGCAGTCTTGTGACTTATATCAGTGTCCAGCCAAGCACTGGATAAAGCTTGTAGGAGGAGTTTTCTGACTGACCTATGAGACTGCAGGACCCCTGACCCTCTGTCTGGTCAGTGCTGATTGGCCCTGTGCTGATCACATGCATCCTCCCAAGAAAAACACTCTAGCATTACAAACCAAACTGAGCATGTGCGTCTTGCCCCCAAGGCTCTGTGTTATCAGCTGATGGATTGGAGACAGCGGAAACAGAGGAGGATCAAAAGAAGACAGGATCAAATAGCCTTTTTACACAATGCTGAGGAATAACCCCTTAGGTTCCATAGTGAGTATAACAAGCATGCTTTACTGCATATACAGACTGATTTTACCGTTGTGGGTTTAGTAACATTTTAAACTCTCCAGTATCCTCCCAAATAAAGAAGTTAATCTAACAGGTCTACAGTTACTTGGTAGAGATTTTGATCCCTTTTTAAATTATAGGCACCGGAATGGCCTTATGCCAATTCACTGGTACTATGCCAATCATCAAAGAGTCCTTAAAAATTTAAAACAATCGCTTTGAAATGACAGAGCTCAATTCTTTTAGGATATGTGGGTGGATGTCATCTGGTCCAGGTGCTTTATACACCTTTGGTCTGTCTAAATATTTCTGGACTATAAACATTTTAAACCATTGTGGATCATTGAGACTGTGTCAATACCATCCCCATTAAAGTAGGAACTGCAGTCTGCTCACATAATTTGTAAAAAAAACATCTTTGCCATTCTGAAGCTTCCCTCCAACCACTTTGCATATTATTTTATATATACTGTAATTCTGTACTTGCCAAATATGCTGCAGAAATCTCCATCCACTGAGTCTGGCTGCATTCATTTTAACTGTGGGCAGCTGAAGCTGCTGCCTGTTCATTTCCTGGATTTACACAGACACACAGAGGCATACCTCCAGCTCTGCAGCCCTGCAGCTCTCATTGGCCCTCTTATGGCTCATCCCCCCTCCCTTCCTGGCAAACTCTCACAAGAGTGAGAGAGCTGTGCAGGATGTCATAAGCCTAGGATTTTTACCAGACAAGAAACAGGAAGTGGGCTGTATAAGGTATTTACTGGCAGAAAAAAAAATGTTTTACTATCCAAAGTTAAAGCAACAAGGGCAGGGGATTTAATAGATGTAAAAATGAAAAAATGACTGAAGGTCCGCTTTAAGGACTTGAACGCCCCATGCTCTTTTTTTATACACAGAGATGAAGAAGGTATAAAAATGTACTATTAACCAGTTGCCGACCGCCGCACGACGATGTACGTCGGCAGAATGGCACGGGCAGGCAAAAGGACTTACAGGTACGTCCTTGACTGCCCACGGGTGGGGGGTCCGATTGGAACCCCCCCCCGGTGCCTGCGGCGGTCGGATTCAGGTCAGGGGCGATCAAAGGTGAGGGGGAGACCACTCATTCATGGCTCCCCCCTCGCGATCGCTCCTGGCCAATGACGGGCTTCCTCGGCTTCTGTGAATGTAAACAGAAGCGGAGGAAGTGATGTCACTCTCCTCGAGACGGTCTTTTCGTTCCGGCGCAGAGGAGAGAAGACATCCAAGTAAGTTTGCACCAACACTACACTAACAGTAGAACACGCAGGCACACTTGTCACCCCCCTGTCACCCCTCAGTCACCCCCTGATCACCCCCCTGTACCCCCTGTCACACTGACACCAATAGCAGTTTTTTTTTTCTGATTATTGCATTGGTGTCAGTTTGTGACAGTTATAAGTGTTAGGGCAGTTAGGTTAGCCCCTTTAGGTCTGGGGTACCCCCCTTTAGGTCTAGGGTACCCCCCTAACCCCCCCTAATAAAGTTTTAACCCCGTGATCACCCCCCGTCGCCAGTGTCACTAAGCGATCGTTTTTCTGTTTGCTGTATTAGTGACACAGGTGACGCTAGTTAGGGAGGTAAGCATATAGGTTCGCCGTCAGTGTTTTATAGCGACAGGGACCCCTATATACTACCTACTAAAGGTTTTAACCCCTTGATTGCCCCCTAGTTAACCCTTTCACCAGTGATCACCATATAATTGTTACGGGTGAGGCTGGTTAGTTGGTTTGTTTATTATAGTTTATTATAGTCTATTATAGTTTTAGGGCACCCGCCGTTTATTACAGGGTCAGATAAGGTCTGCGTCGCCCCAGGCAGCGTCAGGTTAGCGCCAGTACCACTAACACCCACGCACGCAGCATACACCTCCCTTAGTGCTATAGTATCTGAACGGATCGATAGCTGATCCGATCAGATCTATACTCCCCAGCAGTTTAGGGTCCCCCAAAAAAACGCAGTGTTAGCGGGATCAGCCCAGCCCAGCCCACCCAAGTGCAGTATCGATCGATAACTGTCACTTACAAAACACTAAGCACGCATAACTGCAGTGTTCGCAGAGTCAGGTCCTGATCCCTGCGATCGCTAACAGTTTTTTGGTAGTGTTTTGAATCAGTCGCTAACAGTCAGGAGCTTTTTTGCCTGTGAGTCTCACTAGTGTACCCCTAAATTTATAGCCCAAAATGGCAAATCGAAGGTACACTAGTGAAGAGGCCTACACGTTTCTGAGCATGACAGATAGTGAAGAGGAAGTCACTCATCTGTCAAATTAAGACTCAGAATACGATCCTGTAGAGGACAGCGGCTCCATGACAGATAGCTCTGCCGATGGAGTTGTGGTCCCTGCTAAGGTCAGGCGTACCAGACCCCAATCGTCTTCTTCTGTCCTTGAAGTGCAAGAACCGCAGGTCCCTCGTATGGAGCAGAGAAGTACTAGCGCCGCTATTCCTTCTGGTGAACTGGCAAGCACCAGCGGCCTAGTACACCCTGGTCGTACATCCAGCACTGCAGTAACACTTGGTGACGAGGCGAGTCCCATAAGTGCAGTTCAAGCTGGTGAGCTGGCAAGCACTAGTAGTGTCCCGCTGCCACCAAGAAGACGAACACAGGCCCGTCGTGCCCATAGTGCCCTTCCTGCTGCATTCGCCAATCCGATTTGGGTACCCACCACTTCTGCAGCACCCGTACTGCCCCTATGCACTGGCCAACCCGGAATTCAGGTGGAAACAGTTGATTTTACGCCACTGGATTTTTATTCACTGTTTTTCACCGAAGATCTCTATAGATCTATTGTGGACCAAAGCAATTTATACACTGATCAACACATCGCCGCTAATCCCCAGTCCTCCCTTGCCAGAGATTGGAAACCAATTACGGTTTCCGAATTTAAGCTCTTTCTGGGCCTTTCCCTCAACATGGGCATAAATAAAAAGAGTAAGTTGCGGTCATATTGGTCCACTGACCCAATTTACCATATGCCCGTGTTCTCTGCTTTCATGGCCAGGGCACGATACAAGCAGATTTTGCGGTTCATGCACTTCAACGACTCTGTTGTCCTCGTGGAGACCCTGAATACGATGAATTCGGCCTCTCGTAAACCACTTCAACCAACGTTTTGCAGACTTGTTTACTCCCCATCAAGTTGTCTGCGTTGATGAGTCCCTAATTACATTTTCTGGCCACTTGTCATTCAAACAGTACCTTCCCAGCAAGCGTGCCAGATACGGGGTCAAGATGTATAAGCTCTGTGACAGGGCCACAGGCTATACATGCAGATTTATGGTTTTGAGGGCAAAAATAGTCACGTAGAGCCGACAAACTGCCCTGACTACATAGGAAGCGCTGGCAAGATAGTGTGGGACTTGGTGTCACCCTTATTTGGAAAGGGGTACCATTTATATGTGGACAATTATTACACGAGCGTGCCACTTTTTAGTCACCTTTTTGATCATCAAATTGGAGCATGTGGCACCGTGCGACCTAATCGCCGGGGCTTTCCTCAGCGGCTTGTAGATTCCCGTCTTAGGCTGGGGGAGAGAGCCTGCTTGCAGTGTAATAATTTGGGACAATAAGAATGTTTTCGTTCTTACCTCCCTTCATGCAGACACGACGGTCCAAATTACTACGGCGACTGGTGTTGTGGAGAAACCCCTCTGTGTCCACGAATATAACCAAAATATGGGAGGGGTGGACCTCAATGACCAGTTGTTGGCGCCGTACCTAATTGCCCGTAAGGCCAGACGCTGGTACAAAAAAGTGTCTGTATACTTATTTCAATTGGCTTTGCTGAACGCTCATGTGCTATACAGAGCTTCAGGACGGACTGGATCCTTCCTTAAATTCCAGGAAGAGATCGTCAGAGCCCTTCTGTATCCAGACGGTGCTCCACCTCACCTTCCCCAACCAAATGCAGTAAGCCGGCTGCATGAGAGGCATTTTCCTTATGTCCTCCAGAGTACCCCTACCCAACGAGCCCCCCACAGAAAATGTCGTGTCTGCAGAAAGCGTGGATTTAGGCGTGACACCCGGTATTATTGTCCCTCCTGTCCTGGCAATCCTGGTCTTTGCATTGGTGAATGTTTTGAACGCTACCATACACTAGTTGAGTTTTAGCGTAGGGTACAGCATTGCACAGACTAGGACACACTTTCACAGGGTTTCCCAAGATGCCATCGCATTTTGAGAGACCCAAACCTGGAACCGTTACAGTTTTAAAAGTTACAGTTATAAAAAAAAATGTAAAAAAAAAAAAAAATACACAAAAAAAATATAAAATAAAAAAACCAAAAATAGTTGTCGTTTTATTGTTCTCTCTCTCTCTATTTTCTCTCTATTGTTCTGCTCTTTTTTACTGTATTCTATTCTGCAATGTTTTATTGTTATGTTTTATCATGTTTGCTTTTCAGGTATGTAATTTTTTTATAGTTTACTGTGTTTTAACCATTTTTTTGTTTTCAGGTACGCCATTCAGCTGCAGCGCGGATTTATTTATCTTGACAGCAACAGCGTTTGCTTCCACGATACATAAAGCCGTGACTCCAGCGCTGACGGAGGTGATTTCACCACCACAGTTACATACTTCAGCATATATGCTGAAGCGTGGGGGCAGCAGTGGGTGGAGGAACGATTTGCTCCTGCCTTTTGTGGGAGGATGCCCCCATGCTTCGGCATATATATATTTTAGGTAGGCACAGGTTGCGTTAAATGTTTTATTTTTTACTATGTGTTTTTTTTTGTATTTGCTTTGCAGGTATGGTAAGTATTACTGTTATACTGTAACGTTACTTTGTTTTTTGTTAACCATCATTTGCTTAGCAGGTACACCATTCAGTTGCAGCGTGGATTTATTTATCTTGACAGCAACAGCGTTTGCTCCCACGATACATAAAGCCGTGACTCCAGCGCTGTCGGAGGTGATTTCACCACCACAGTTACATACTTCAGCATATATGCCGAAGCGTGGGGGCAGCAGTGTGTGGAGGAGTGATTTGCTCCTGCCTTTTGCGGGAGGATGCCCCCATGCTTCAGCATATATAAACGGTGCATGTATGCCCATCATTAGAAGTGGGTGGATAAAGGGAGGTATTCTAATGGTAGGCATACCCACCGATCAATATCTTTTTTTCGTTCAGCCCACAGGCTGCATGAAAAAAAGTTTACAATATATGCCCAACAAGGACCAGCAACGTACTGGTATGTTGCTGGATTTTGATTGGTTATACCAGAATGATGCCTGCAGGTTTAGGTATCATCTTGGTATCATTCTTTTCAGCCAGCGGTCGGCTTTCATGTAAAAGCAATCCTAGCGGCTAATTAGCCTCTAGACTGCTTTTACAAGCAGTGGGAGGGAATGACAACCCCCCACCGTCTTCCATGTTTTTCTCTGGCTCTCCTGTCCCAACAGGGAACCTGAGAATGCAGCCGGTGATTCAGCCAGCTGACCATAGAGCTGATCAGAGACCAGAATGGCTCCAAACATCTCTATGGCCTAAGAAACCGGAAGCTACGAGCATTTCATGACTTAGATTTTGCCGGATGTAAACAGCGCCATTGGGAAATTGGGAAAGCATTTTATCACACCAGTCTTGGTGTGGTCAGATGCTTTGAGGGCAGAGGAGAGATCTAGGGTCTAATAGACCCCAATTTTTTCAAAAAAGAGTACCTGTCACTACCTATTGCTATCATAGGGGATATTTACATTCCCTGAGATAACAATAAAAATGATTAAAAAAAAATAAAAATGAAAGGAACAGTTTAAAAATAAGATAAAAAAGCAAAAAAAAAAAAAGCAAAAAAAAAAAGCACCCCTGTCCCCCCCCCCGCTCTCGCACAAAGGCAAACGCAAGCGTCGGTCTGGCGTCAAATGTAAACAGCAATTGCACCATGCATGTGAGGTATCACCGCGAAGGTCAGATCGAGGGCAGTAATTTCAGCAGTAGACCTCCTCTGTAAATCTAAAGTGGTAACCTATAAAGGCTTTTAAAGGTTTTTAAAAATGTATTTAGTTTGTCGCCACTGCACGTTTGTGCACAATTTTAAAGCATATCATGTTTGGTATCCATGTACTCGGCCTAAGATCATCTTTTTTATTTCATCAAATGTTTGGGCAATATAGTGTGTTTTAGTGCATTAAAATTTAAAAAAGTATGTTTTTTCCCAAAAAAATGCGTTTGAAAAATCGCTGCGCAAATACTGTGTGAAAAAAAAATGAAACACCCACCATTTTAATCTGTAGGGCATTTGATTTAAAAAAATATATAATGTTTGGGGGTTCAAAGTAATTTTCTTGCAAAAATGCAAAATTATTTTTTCATGTAAACAAAAAGTGTCAGAAAGGGCTTTGTCTTCAAGTGGTTAGAAGAGTGGGTGATGTGTGACATAAGCTTCTAAATGGTGTGCATAAAATGCCAGGACAGTTCAAAACCCCTGAGAGGCATGTTGAGCCATGGAATGTTTTATATTGTGACACAAGTTGCGGGAAAAAGACAATTTTTTTTTTTTGCACAAAGTTGTCACTAAATGATATATTGCTCAAACATGCCATGGGAATATGTGAAATTACACCCCAAAATACATTCTGTTGCTTCTCCTGAGTACGGGGATACCACATGTTTAGGACTTTTTAGGAGCCTAGCCGCGTACGGGACCCCGAAAACCAAGCACCGCCTTCAGGCTTTCTTAGAGCGTAAATTTTTGATTTCACTCTTCACTGCCTATCACAGTTTCGGAGGCCATGGAATGCCCAGATGGCAAACCCCTCCCCAAATGACCCCATTTTGGAAAATAGACACCCCAAGCTATTTGCTGAGAGGTATAGTGAGTATTTTGCAGACCTCACTTTTTGTCACAAACTTTTGAAAATTGAAAAAAGAAAAAAAAATGCATTTTTTTTGTCTTTCTTCATTTTCAAAAACAAATAAGACCTGCAAAATACTCACCATGCCTCTCAGCAAATAGCTTGGGGTGTCTACTTTCCAAAATAGGGTCATTTTGGGGGGTTTTGTGCTATCTTGGCATTTTTTTTTTTGTCATTATTTAATCACTTGGGACAAAAAAATAAATATTCAATGGGCTCAACATGCCTCTCAGCAATTTCCTTGGGGTGTCTACTTTCCAAAATGGGGTCATTTGGGGGGTTTGTACTGCCCTGCCATTTTAGCACCTCAAGAAATGACATAGGCAGTAATAAACTTAAAGCTGTGTAAATTCCAGAAAATGTACCCTAGTTTGTAGACGCTATAACTTTTGCGCAAACCAATAAATATACGCTTATTGACATTTTTTTTTACCAAAGACGTGTGGCTGAATACATTTTGGCCTAAATGTATGACTAAAATTGAGTTTATTGGATTTTTTTTATAACAAAAAGTAGAAAAAATCATTTTTTTTCAAAATTTTCGGTCTTTTTCCGTTTATAGCGCAAAAAATAAAAACGGCAGAGGTGATCAAATACCATCAAAAGAAAGCTCTATTTGTGGGAAGAAAAGGACGCAAATTTCGTTTGGGTACAGCATTGCATGATCGCGCAATCAGCAGTTAAAGCGACGCAGTGCCAAATTGTAAAAAGTGCTCTGGTGATTATGGGGGTAAATCCTTCCGGGGTTGAAGTGGTTAAAGTATAACTAAAGGCAGAACTTTTTTTAAGTTTTGAATAGAGTGAAGAGGGATTAGAATGCCAGTTTTTATTGCTGCCCGTGCCTCCGTTAAGGAGATTTTCCCTCTATTTGTTCCATTTACTATTATCACTAAAAGTGAAAGTAAAAGAAAATCCCACATTTTGGGTTGTTCCAAGAAAGGTAATAGAGTGGAACAGGGGCGTACCAAGAGCATTTGGCACCCAGGGCGGATCCTATATCTAGCACTGATCTCTCCTGTACGCACTCAGCCCCTTAGCCACACCTCTACACACTCAGTCCCCTCACACCTCTATGCACTCAGTCCCCTCACACCTCTACGCACTCAGTCCCCCTCACACCTCTACGCACTCAGTCCCCTCAAACCTCTACGCACTCAGTCCCCCTCACACCTCTACAAACTCAGTCCCCCTCACACCTCTACAAACTCAGTCCCCCTCACACCTCTACGCACTCAGTCCCCCTCACACCTCTACGCACTCAGTCCCCTCACACCTCTACGCACTCAGTCCCCCTCACACCTCTACGCACTCAGTCCCCCTCACACCTCTACGCACTCAGTCCCCCTCACACCTCTACGCACTCAGTCCCCTCACACCTCTACGCACTCAGTCCCCCTCACACCTCTACGCACTCAGTCCCCCTCACACCTCTACGCACTCAGTCCCCCTCACACCTCTACGCACTCAGTCCCCCTCACACCTCTACGCACTCAGTCCCCCTCACACCTCTACGCACTCAGTCCCCCTCACACCTCTACGCACTCAGTCCCCTCACACCTCTACGCACTCAGTCCCCAAACACCTCTACGCACTCAGTCCCCTCACACCTCTACGCATTCAGTCCCCCTCACACCTCTACGCACTCAGTCCCCCTCACACCTCTATGCACTCAGTCCCCCTCACACCTCTATGCACTCAGCCCCCCTCACACCTCTATGCTCTCAGCTCCCCTCACACCTCTGTGCACTCAGTCCCCCTCACACCTCTATGCACTCAGCTCCCCTCACACCTCTACGCACTCAGTCCCCCTCACACCTCTACGCACTCAGCCCCCCTCACACCTCTACACACTCAGTCTCCCTCACACCTCTATGCACTCAGCCCCCCTCACACCTCTACGCACTCAGTCCCCCTCACACCTCTACGCACTCAGTCCCCCAACAACACCCATAGACACTCAGCTTCCCCCCACACACACACCTGTACACACTCAGCTCCCCACCCCCCCACACGCACACACCTGTACACACTCAGCTGCTCCCACACACACACACACACACACCTCTACCTGTACACACTCAGCTTCCCTCTCCCGTACAAAAACAGCCTCCTGTCTTCACTTGTACTTACAGCCCCCACTTGTAAGGTGGTCTTCCTAGTCCCAGGTCCTGTTTCTACATGTCCCTGTGAGAGACGAGAGGAGCTGCAATCCAAAATATAGTACGCACAAGGGGTGCACATGCAGGAAGCAGCCAGAGGTGGCAGTAAAGAGCCCGACTGTGAGCTGAATAACACAGAGGAGCAGCCGCTGCTGACACTCACGGATATCGAGAGCCAGCTGCAGCTACAGAGCACCCGCCCTGCCTTGTCCCTTCCCTGATAGCTGGCCTGACACCCCCCAATGTGTGGCACCTGGGGCGGCCCCCCCCCCTCCGTAGATATGCCACCGGAGGGGAAATCTTCCAGTGGGGACACCAGTTCTGGTGAACTGGAGGTCCCCAAGGAATTTTCTTAATTTCCAGGGATTTTCTCTCATTTCCTGTTTGACTATGGGACAGAAAGCGAAGAGAAATCTCCATACAGTGATAGCCAGCGCGGAAGATATTCCAGAGGGTAGTATTGGGGGCATTAGTGGTAGGTTAACCAAAGCACAAAAACACAAGGTGAGTATAGTAGCAAGTCCTAGTTGCAATCTTGAAACACCCAATACGAGGACAATATGCGACCGGTCTAAACTATGTGGCATGTTCACCAATGCCAGGAGCATGGCGGACAAGATGGGTGAACTAGAGATACTGTTGTACAAGGAGGATTTGGATTTTGTGGGAATTTCAGAGACCTGGTTCAACAGCTCTCATGATTGGCTGGAAAACATTCAAGGGTATACCCTATACCGCAAGGATAGAGAGGGTAAAAAGGGGGAGGGGTATGCCTATATATCAAGAATAATGTACAAGTGAATGTGAGAGATGACATCACTGAGGGGGCTAGGGAGGAGGTGGAATCTTTATGGGTAGAGCTCCAAAGGGATGAAGCTAAGGGGAAAATAATATTGGGAGTATGCTATAGGCCCCCTAACCTGAGGGAGGAAGTGGAGACGGATCTCCTATCACAAATTGGATTAGCAGCAAGGATGGGAAGTGTTATCATAATGGGGGATTTTAATTATCCAAACATAGACTGGGCGGAGGGTACCGCGCATTCATTTAAGGCTCGCCAGTTCCTTAGTGTCTTGCAGGACAATTTTATGGGACAGATGGTAGACGCACCAACTAGAAATAAAACATTACTAGATCTACTGATTACCAACAATACAGACCTGATCACAGATGTGGAAATACGGGGCAATTTAGGTAACAGCGATCACAGGTCAATTAGTTTCAGTATAAATCACACAAATAGGAAACATGAAGGGAACACAAAGACACTGAATTTCAAAAGAGCCAACTTCCCTAAACTACAAACCTTGCTAAAAGGCATAAATTGGGATAAAATATTAGGAACAAAGAATACGGAGGAGAGATGGGTTTGCTTTAAGAGCATATTAAATAAGGGCATTAGCCAATGTATCCCATTGGGTAATAAATTTAAAAGAGCGAACAAACACCCTGGATGGCTTAACTCCAATGTAAAAATGCATATAAAAGCAAAGGAGAAGGCCTTCAAAAAATACAAGGTTGAGGGATCATCCTCAGCATTCAGAATTTATAAAGAATGCAATAAGAAATGTAAGGGTGCAATTAGGATGGCTAAGATAGAACATGAAAGACACATAGCGGAGGAGAGCAAAAAAAATCCCAAGAAATTCTTTAAGTATGTAAACAGTAAAAAAGGGAGGACAGACCATATTGGCCCCATAAAGAATGAGGAAGGACATCTGGTTACAAAGGATGGGGAGATGGCAAAGGTATTGAATTTATTCTTCTCCTCAGTCTTCACGAATGAATCGGGGGGCTTCAGTAACCAAAACTGCAGTGTTTATCCTCATGACACAACACAGGAAGCACCTACATGGTTAACAGAGGACGGAATTAAAATTAGACTTGAGAAACTTAACATTAATAAATCACCGGGACCAGATGGCTTGCATCCGAGGGTACTTAGGGAACTCAGTCAGGTGATTGCCAGACCGTTGTTCCTAATTTTTACAGACAGTCTATTGACTGGAATGGTACCAGCTGATTGGAGAAAAGCCAATGTAGCACCAATATTTAAAAAGGGCCCAAAAAACATCCCTGGGAATTACAGACCAGTTAGCCTAACATCGATAGTATGTAAACTCTTGGAGGGGATGATAAGGGACTATATACAAGATTTTAGTAATAAGAATGATATCATTAGCAGTAATCAGCATGGATTCATGAAGAATCGTTCTTGCCAAACCAATCTATTAACCTTCTATGAGGAGGTGAGTTGCCATCTAGATAAAGGAAGGCCCGTAGACGTGGTGTATCTGGATTTTGCGAAAGCATTTGACACAGTTCCCCATAAACATTTACTGTACAAAATAAGGTGCGTTGGCATGGACCATAGGGTGAGTACATGGATTGAAAACTGGCTACAAGGGCGTGTTCAGAGGGTGGTGATAAATGGGGAGTACTCAGAATGGTCAGGGGTGGGTAGTGGGGTTCCCCAGGGTTCTGTGCTGGGACCAATCCTATTTAATTTGTTCATAAACGACCTGGAGGATGGGATAAACAGTTCAATCTCTGTATTTGCAGACGATACTAAGCTAAGCAGGGCAATAACTTCTCCGCAGGATGTGGAAATCTTGCAAAAAGACCTGAACAAATTAATGGGGTGGGCGACTACATGGCAAATGAGGTTCAATGTAGAAAAATGTAAAATAATGCATTTGGGTGGCAAAAATATGAATGCAATATATACACTGGGGGGAGAACCTCTGGGGGAATCTAGGATGGAAAAGGACCTGGGGGTCCTAGTGGATGATAGGCTCAGCAATGGCATGCAATGCCAAGCTGCTGCTAATAAAGCAAACAGAATATTGGCATGCATTAAAAGGGGGATCAACTGCAGAGATAAAACGATAATTCTCCCGCTCTACAAGACTCTGGTCCGGCCGCACCTGGAGTATGCTGTCCAGTTCTGGGCACCAGTCCTCAGGAGGGACGTACTGGAAATGGAGCGAGTACAAAGAAGGGCAACAAAGCTAATAAAGGGTCTGGAGGATCTTAGTTATGAGAAAGGTTGCGAGCACTGAACTTATTCTCTCTGGAGAAGAGACGCTTGAGAGGGGATATGATTTCAATTTACAAATACTGTACTGGTGACCCCACAATATGGATAAAACTTTTTCACAGAAGAGAGTTTAATAAGACTCGTGGCCACTCATTACAATTAGAAGAAAAGAGGTTTAACCTTAAACTACGTAGAGGGTTCTTTACTGTAAGAGCGGCAAGGATGTGGAATTCCCTTCCACAGGCGGTGGTCTCAGCGGGGAGCATTGATAGCTTCAAGAAACTATTAGATAATCACCTGAATGACCGCAATATACAGGGATATGTAATGTAATACTGACACATAATCACACACATAGGTTGGACTTGATGGACTTGTGTCTTTTTTCAACCTCACCTACTATGTAACTATGTAACTATATAATGGGACACAGATGGTGGAAAAAAATCTGACAGGGATTATAACCCTCTTACTCTATCCAACATGAAAACAATAGTTTTGCCTATAGTTCTACTTTCTATTAGATTTTTATTAGATTGTAAGCTCTTCTGAGCAGGGCCCTCTTAATCCTCTTGTATCTTATTGTATTATAACTGTATTGTCTCCCTTTTATATTGTAAAGCGCTGCGTAAACTGTTGGCGCTATATAAATCCTGTATAATAATAATAATATATTTGAAGAGTTTTTGGGGCTTGTCTTATTCTCTTTTGCAATCTGTTGTTAGTTTTGATTTTTTTTTTTGGCCTTGATTAGCTTTCTACATATTGTGTTTAGTGTTGGGCGATTGGTTCGAGCCAAGCAAAGTTTCGCTTGAAAACACGAATTTGCGGGGGAGCTCAGCGGGATGTTTGCCCACTGCGTGCTTTACAGTGCATTCTAGGGCTTTAATAGGATGAAGTCTTTGCCAATTAGGGCACAGAGCACTGTCAGAGCCCTGATTGGACAAAGTGATGATGACTTTCTCCAATCATTGCTCAGTGCTCATAGTTCCACTCCACACTATAAAAGGTTCCTTCCCATAGGAAGCTTTTGCAGTTTGTTGGAGTGGAGATAGAGCAGGACTCAGTTTGCAGAAGTCATATAACTATCAATTAGCCCACATTTATCCACTTTAATTTGACAATTTAATTTTACAAGTTATCCTTGTAACAGTCTGTATTTAACCAGCTTATGGGGTGCTAGACCCGCAACATCTAACCAATTTCGCCACATTGTGTAAAATTTACGGGGTGCATTTCTGTGTTGGTATGTCAGTTTTTCTTGTATTAGCATTTTGTTCGGTGCAGCGTTTCTTAAACAGGTGCCAAGGTTTGTAAGCTCTTCTAAGGCAGGTCAGAAGTGTCTGTAGCCATTTTAGGCAGTCATACACAGCCAGTGTTCGGTTGGCTGAAATTCAGCGGCAATTACACCTGCCCGTAACCGCCTGATTTGTGACATGCCCACCAGGTGGAACTTTACTTTGGCAATGCTGCAGCGGCCGCACATGCAGCAGAGGGCCATCAATGAGTACCTGTGTGAGTATGGCACAAGGACAGGCTTAGGGCAGCACAGCTTTTAAAGGATGCATGCACTGTACTGTCACCATTTGAGGAGGTGACAAGAATGGTGAGCCGTGAAAATGCATGCATCAGTGACACAATCCTTCTTGTGTTTCTGCTGGAGCCTACTCTGCATGGCATTATGGACAAGGCACTCGAGGCAGAGCAGCGGGAGGAAGAGGAGGACTTCCTTTCCTCTCAAGGCCCGCTTTATGCAGACACCACTCTTGCGACACCACAGAACACACAACAGGAGAGGGAGGGGAAGGATGCTGTTTTGGAGGCATAGACGCAGAGGAAGACATACTTTAAACCTTCAGAGATGGTTTTCAGTCCCCAGAAACCTTGGGAGTAGTACGTGGCTGGGAGGAGGCAGTTCCAGATACTGTAATCCTCCGTGACCTAGAGGACTCTACTTCTCATGCCTCCGCAAACTTGAGGGAATCGAGTCTGTTTCCCTTTGAGGCCCGGTTCACACTGATGTGGCAATCTCTCTGTCTTTGGAGCACCTGTCGCATCAGAAATTGGACTCCATTCCGTACAACGGAACCATTCTAATCGGTGTGACTTGAATCGCTTCGACTTAGAAAAAGGTTCCTGTTCCTACTTTTGGTCTGACTTTGTTACTACTTGTATTGACTTTGTTTAAGTCGCCTCCAAGTCATGCAGAAGTAGCGCTGGGGTTCGACGCGGAAGTCGCAGGCAGTGTGAACCCAGGCTCAACTACACAAATTTTGGGTCCTCCTTGATGATTGATGAAAGCCATTGCTGTGGCTTTATCCAACTGTATTCTTGTTGGGTTTCCTTGCAATAGAGTCTAGCATTGAAGGGACAACTGAAACGCCCTGAGTTCCAGAGCGTTGATGGTAAAGCAAGCTTCCTCCTACCACCACATCCTCTCACCAAGGTCTGGAGTAAAAATGGATGTAGGGCACGGTCTTGAAGGAGGCAACCATTAGACCCAAGACCCTCATGAAAAGACAAATGGAGGGTTTCCTCTTGGCTTTAAAGATTTAGGCCTGAGAGGGAAGGGACAGAAAATTGTCCACAGGCAGGAAGATCCCGACCAGGGCCATCAGGCTCAGGTACTCCAGTTTGTAAGATGGGTTCAGCGATTACTTCCTCATATTGAGGCTCAAACTGAAGCACTGCAGAGTTTGAATTGTCTGTTGGATTTTGACTAACAGAGACTGGGTCTTTAACAGAAATCACCCAGTTACCTCACAACAAACCAGGGACAGGTGTGGGGGTGCTGGGAGGCGCATGGACAGGCCAAAGAATACGGTGATAAATCGGTAATGCTGACTGCCTACAGCTAAGTACAGATAGTGTTGATGAGACAGAAGAATGGGAATGAGCAAGTAAGAATCCTGGATGTCTACAGAGGTCACAAATATAGGGAGGGAAATATAAGGAAACTTTGACTGACTTGGCCAAGTTGACAATCTTCAGATCCAGAATAAAGACAAAGTCCTCCGTTTGGTCTGCGGACTGTAAAAAGTTTGAATAGAGGCCTGTTGTTCTGGTGGTATAGGGGTAATGATCCCTTGAGACAGGAGCTTCTGTGCAGCAGCAAATTGATTTGCCTGCCGTGACAGGGAGAGAGACAAGTTTGAAAACATTCAATGGAGCGGAGGCCGAGTGCTATACTTCAGCTTGTAATCCTCAGAAAATACACTGTGGACCTGAGCATTTGAGATTTTCTTGGAACAGGGGACTAACAGATGTCCCCCCACTTTTATAAATGGAGGTGTCCCATCATTGAAAGCAGTCTAGTCTGGTTTGGAGGGCTAGGTCTTTGGCATTTAATCCAAAGAATCCTGAGCAGGTGGATGGAGAGAAGTCTTACCCTAGAGATTTCATGCAATAGAGTAAGGTCATAGGTAAAAGGTCTAAAATGACTGTGGACAGAGATGTCTGTAAAGCCTTGTACACACGGACAGAATGTCGGGAGACATTTGCCGATTCAAAAAAAAAGAAACTGCCGAAATTCTGCCCGTTTGTATGTTGGTTGGTCTTGAGGAGATAGGAAAGCGATTTTTGGTGCCAATCCACCCCATTTAAGGGTGCTGTCAGTAGAAAGCATTTGTGGATCCTCATTTGGAGATTACTCTCCACAAGGATGGCGGTTTGTAATCAGAAAAGAGCATTTGCGGTTGGTCTTTGACGTTTTCTGCCATCATTAAGGTAACTTGTAACTATTTTTGAGATGGTTTAGTGAATATGGTATATGTAACTACTAGGAGAGGGAGTTAGGCTTTTATTTATATGCCTGTCTTATGTTATTCCAGACCTCTCTTGTTAACCGTCTCAGTAATTGGAATCTGCACACTGCTTCTGCTGTTTTTTGAGAATGTGCCAGGGAGATTTCTCTTAGACATAATATAGATCAGTTGATGCACTATATGAGGTTTCTTTGGTAGAGATATATTATTTAGCTTCTCTTTTGTTGCAGTGTAATATGGCAGGATAAGTGACTAATTAGCTTTAAACTGCATATCCTTGTATATGGGATCCCTGGTGGCTTTTCGGACAGCATTTTCTTGGCTGGTTTTAGATCTACCCGATTGAAACAGACACTAGATCTACTTTGCAGCACACTGGGTGGGAATTTGAATATGCCCTTTGGAGGCTTCTCAAAACCATTACCATTAATGTATAAATTAAATTGAAAGTGATGTTTATCAAATGACTATCTATGAGTATATATTATTTGCATTTATTTTTCTTTACAGTAACTCTGGTGCACCGACTTCTTCATAACGAAAAACCTTGAAGAAGCTATTAAGCGAAACGCGCCAGGTTGTGTTTTTTCTCTCATCCATGTCTTTTTGGTGTATATCATGGGAGTCTATGACTGCATACATATATGATTATAGAGGAAAGATTCCATCTTGATGCAGGGGTTGTCTGTATGCAATCAGAGATTGCTGTTCTAACTTTTTGCACTTCATGTCTATTATGTTATAGAAGCTATTTTAATGTATTAGAATAAAGTTATATTTTTCTATAGCTCTTTGTCAGACGTTATTCCACAAGGAGGTTTCAGCAAATAGTCCCAAATACCCTATTCCTTTCTGTACTATCACGTGTATGGCGGTCTGCTCGAAGAAAGCAGACTTCGGCAGCTTCTGTTTGACATGCATGCTGGAAAACCAGTAGCCGACCGACTCATGATCAGCGCTTTCAGCCAATGACAGAGCACTGATTGGAGTGCCCTGGCAGGGGGGCCGCCCACCTGTCAGAACACAACAGCTCAGCGGGGGGAAATTGCTGGACTAACCTCGCATGGTTAGTACAGTGTCTGACCAGAGCCGATAGTGGGTTGCACAAAAAAAGAACCTGTGGTGTGTACCCGGCTTACGGATGGAACTAGGATTTTGAGAAATGCAGTTAGTTCAGACAGCAACAGTCTGTCAGACTCATTTAGACGCAGTTGCAAGTTTTATGACAGGGCCTGCTTAGAATAGGAGCTTAAAAGAGGGCATCCCATCTCTGGTCTACTGGATCGATGAACACAAGATAATCCCTCGTGGGAGCCATGAGGTTCTTGTTAACAGAAGAAATAGCAGAATCTACCACAGGGAATGTTACATATGAAAAAATCCTATTTTCAATAGGATACTGTTGGGTGAAAAGTTTTGGAGAATAAAAAATTTTCTCCAGATGAGTCCAGTCCCCATACAAGACAGGCTCCACAACTGGGTGAACCAGGAAGAACTTGGCTCGTTTAGACTGAAGCTTCTCTAGCGCTAAGCAAAAGTGTTCAGCGTCAATAAGGATAAATATGGTAGCTTTCAGCTTGGATGAAATCTCTAACAGGCGTGTCATCCTGATCCATAACTTAAGAAGGCAAGGGATTATCCTCAACTGCTAACTCCTTTTCAGGTTTTGGGTCTTGCTCATAGGCAAAAATCAAGGGCCCTCTCTTAGGGTGGTCAAGAAGTTAGAAAAACTTTTAAACTAGATGATGGGGGGAGGGATAAGAGGAAGCTATTCCAGGTAGTCAGCGAGGATCAGTGGTTGCTACTGTGGTCAGTGTTGGTAGTATAGCTAAAGTGAGTAATGTGCATAGACTGACAGAATCCTATTGCAGCCTCAGAACACACAAGGAGAAAATAATATGCACAGGTACAAAATTAAAAAAGCATTTTCACCAATGCTATGAGTTAAGTGAATAAAATTAGGCTAGGTTCACACCCATGCATTTTGCTCTGCGTTTTCACTCTACAGCTCATGTAACATGATTTTCTATGGGAGAGGTGTGTGTTTTCAACCGGTGCAGTTTTTTTTGTCTTCATTGGAAAATGCAGCAGAAAAGCATCAGAAACGCAGTGCTTGTATGCCCCAGTAACCTAGGTAGTGCTGTAATACCCACTTCATTGTACTGCAGAAGAGTCAGGAGATGTTGCCAGTCCAAAGCCCTTACTGCAAAGACAGAGGCAGGGCATGTAGCCACAGAAACACCAACGAAACAAGGTGGTGCAGGCGAAGTACACATTTCAGGCAGCGTAGGCACCAACAGGGGTACTAGTGGATTACAATTGGCACCAATTACAAATGAACCCAAGAACTCCTAGCTCTCTATTGTGGCCACGGGAAGGATAGTCAGTGGCCCCTACACATCGTAAAGGCAGCTTGGGCCAAAATGTTTAAAAGGCTTTTTGTCAGAAACCATGAAATCAGACCGAGACAGAAGTACAGTTAAATCACACATGTTTAATAATAAAAGTAAAAAAAACAAACGTAGTCAAAACATAGCCGAAGTTCAGTAACCGGAACGGGTCTTCAGCCAAGCCAGTAGTCGGGGATCAAAGTAGTGGAACAGCAAGCAGGATTTGTTGCCTTAAGGGATGTCAGCAAAGCCAGTCTTTAAACAGGCATGCAGGAGATAGTTTCTTGTGATGTGACTAAGGCGAAGGCAGAGCCCCTCTGGACTAGACGGCTTAAGTAGGCAGGACTGACGAGCAGGATCAACAGCTGGGTAACTGTGGAGAGAGATGGGAGCTGGCAATTAGCCGACAGTTGAGCGGTCAGCTCAGAGAAGGAAGGGCTGAGCCCATCCTGATTTTACTCTTCACGATAGGCATACCCCCGCAGGGGTCTTCAGGACAGGGCTCTGGCTCCCATGGTTCTGGTCCATGGGTCTGGACCTGTAAAGCACCCTGTGGCTAACTCCACCGGCTGCACTACGTGCCAAAGGAAGCACTCACATCTGAATCCAATGTATAAATCACCATTACAGGCTGGTCTCAAATCTTCCATTTGGTGGGGTTTGGCTATGATCCCCTCCAAGGTGTCAACCAATCTGGAAGCTGCAGGAGGAGCTGCAGTGGCCATGGTGCAGCAGGAATCTTAACAGAAGAATGCTCTTGATTCAGTAGGGAGAGGCAGTCCACCACCCAATAGCAAAAAATTTAATTGAGGCTGGAAGTGCAAGGGGTTATATAGGGGGGTGTCCAGTCACCTGAAGGTAGCTGCATGCAACAAAAATGAGTGTGGTCTCGATTCACTTCCTTTCGCAGCCAGTTATTAGACATTTCTGTGTTGACAAGTTTTTGGTTTTTGAATGGCAGGCATTAGTAAAGCAGCTTACTCTTATCCCCCCTGTAACATTTTCATTTAACCTTGGGTTAGCATTTAAGTTTGGATTAAAATGTCTGATTTGTCCTTGTTATGTAAAGGGATCCTTTAGTGGTTCAATTTGCTCAGGGGGTGGACAAAACACTTGGTCTAGCCAGGGCACAGGTAAGTTGCACAGATTCCAGGACATTCACACTTACTTCTGGAGTACAGGATACGCAGAGGGGCAACACTACTCCTTCAGCACAGACTGGGGGTGGGTATTTTTCTTCTTTTAGAGAAGAAGGGATTTTTTTTTCTTTGCTTGTGAAACATCTGCCTTATAGCAACTGACATACAGGTGGGGGCATGTGGGGTAATGACCCTCTGGCTTTGTGTATGGTATGGCTTGTTGAAATCGTTTTTTTTGTACTGTAGAAAACTTTAATATTCCTGTGAAAACATGGGTTAAGCACCAGACATATCAAATACTAGTGCTTATTCATTTAGGCCCCGTTTTCTCTTGAAAATTATTATACTCTGGGCTCACGCTATAAAAACAACATGGATTTTAAGCCTTGGTCAGATGCTACTTTCTGCCAGATACTAAACCTTTAGTAAATGTGATTCTTTAACATTTTCCCCAGTCAATTTGGTTTTCCTGATGTGGTTTCCTGACAGTGTCAAATCTAAATGTAAAAAAGTCAGATGATATTACATTACAAGGTCTTACCATATGGAATAGGTATAAATCTAAATTTGGTTCAACCTCTAAACCCTTTTGTCTACTAGGTTTTATAGGCAATTCCTTTTTTTTACTTATAAGAATTCTCAGTGTGGATATTTTCAAGTTGAACTAAAGTTCATGACTGTTGCTAGCAGAAGCATTAAATCCCTTCACAGCTGGGGGGTTTAATAAGTATTTTGCAAAAGTTTGGTCAACCTTTGTCAAGTTACATGTTTTGGCGATTCTCAATGAGAAGGCAAAATTCTCTGAAGCTCACAGGCCTGCATATTGACAGGTTTTTGAACATGTGATTCTAGTTACTATTCATTTGCTGTATTTAAAAGACTAGAAACACAATCCATTATAAAATGTGGAGCATGCAAAAATTTGGATACCCTGTAAAGCAGCCTTTCTTTGGAAGAAATCACAGTTTCAAAACATCCTCTTGTAGCCAGCTAACAGTATTTTCTACTCTTGTTTCAAGAATTTTTTCCCCACTCTTTCTTGGCAAACCCTTTTATTTCAGAAACATTACTAAACTTGTCTTGGCCACAGCTTATATAAATATGCAACAGTACTGAAATGTATAGATATTGCAATTTGTACTGTATGCAAGAATTTGTATAGAAATTACAGCAAAGCAAAACAATTACAAATGGGACGTTTAGGGTAAAAGCTAGGGTTATTACAAAATTGCCCTTAAAATATAATTCTGATGTTGTTACAAGTTATTTGTTAAAAGCTTATATTTTCATGGTGCTTTTTAAAGATTGATTAGTGAATAACCTCCACATTTACTCACCAAGTGTCCTAAAATAAATGGAGATTATATAATCTAGAAGGGAGGGTCAAGTGGAAACAAAAGGTAATAACTGTGGGGGGTGAGCTGATGGAGAAAATTAAAAAACAGTTGTTAGGTGTGGGTAGGGTAGGCTTCTCTGAAGAGAAGGGTTTCCAGGGATTGTCTAAAAGCTAATAGAGTAGGAGATAAGTGGACAGATTGGGGTAAGGCATTCCATAGGATTGGAGAGGCTTTGGAAAAGTCCTGAAGGCGAGCATGGGAGGAGGTGATGAGGGAGCTAGAAAGCAGAAGGTCTTGAGAGGAACGAAGAGAACGAGTAGGTTGGTATTTAGAGACTAGGCTAGAGATATAGCTGGGGGCTAAATTGTGGATGGCTTTGTACGTAGTTGTTAGTATTTTGAATCTAATTCTTTGGCTGACCGGAAGCCAGTGGAGGGATTGACAGAGAGAGGTAGCAGAGACAGAACGATTGGTAAGGTGGATGAGTCTGGCAGCAGCATTAAGGATGGATTGAAGAGGTGATAGACTATGTAGAGGTAAACCAATGAGAAGGGAGTTGCAGTTGCATATCTCGAGGTGAGAGATGACCAGCAAGTGAATTAAGAGCTTTGTTGTATCATTGGTTAGAAAGGGGCGTATTTTGGAGATGTTGCGGAGGTTGAGGCGGCATTATTTGGACAGTGATTGGACATGGGGCTTGAAGGAAAGTTCAGAGTCCAGGACTACACCTAGAACCTTGGCATGTGGGGATGGGCTTATAGTTGTGCCATCGATTTTAATTCATACATTATATATCAATACCATGTTTAACAATATCTGTATGACAATGAAAAATGGGGTAGACTCATGATGTGTTTTTTATACCAACAGTCCACTTCATCTGGAGCACAGAGGAGTTTTGTATCGTTAATGAATATAAATATATTATAATACAATTCATATGTAAAAATGCATACATTTAATAAAACATGCAAATGTGCGGCATCAAATCAACAGAAGACCAGTATTTAACATTTTATGTCAGTATTCATGCATGTAGTAACACCAATGTGTACACGGGCTGCTAGAGCCAAAATAGGGGGCACAGTTCATTGCAAATGGTCTATAAACATAACCAGGATAGTAAATATGTAGATATCATTCAAATCAAGGGATCTGACCTAGCAGATTTTATATCCCATACTACCTACCTAAGCTGAAGATATAGTATAAGTAAGCTACTGCATCATAGATGCCAGGAAGGGTGAGGAAATCATACAATAGTGTACACAAATACATATATTTTTTGAAGACAGGTTGAGCTCTATTTATGGCATTTCATAGCCACTTTTTTTTAACTAAATTAACAGGAAACAAGAAAACATTTTTACATAATTGTCCCTTGCATTCTAGTATATAACATATCAAATAGAAAAATATATATCACTGAAGCCAAGTGCAAGTCTCCTGTTATAAGTGAAAGAAAGTTACCTGGAGGATGAAATTGTATTGCAATAAAATAGTATTGTATGCAATGGCTATATGTCATGATAGAAAATATGTGTAATGGTCCTCTGCGCTACTACTAGTAAATAAAATAAATTGAAAATAAGGTGGAAATGCTGCAAAACCTAATAGTGTTCACTACACAAATAAGTAAACTTAAAATTTATAGTGATCTTGCACATATCCTACAAACTTCTATATATAAAATCAGTCAACAAAAAATGTTAAATTAATACAATAATGTGAAATAAATTGCATACGATGATCATCCAAACAATAATGACACAAATAATTAAATATGTGCAGTGAAGTCCATAAGTGAAGATAGTCCAATTGCTCAAAGTAGTGAAGACAGAGCATCAATAAAACTTGGTAATTTATCCAATAAGTGAGACCGCTGACACCACACCACTGTACTCACAGGACTCTCACCACATAGGCATAAGTCATATGCGTTGGAACATAATCCAATGAAAATGACACATTCCACTTTCAGGATCCAGGATCAACAATAGGCTTTTTTTGTATCACAAAATTCCACCCCACATATACGATGTTCGCTCCACATGTAAGGTAAATAAACCTCCGATAGTGTATTACCATTATAAAGGAGTTTATTAAGATAAAAAAATATACCTGCTTACATGAAAGCAGCAATAAATGCGCCAAAGAAAGACAAAAATTCGGCGTTCATGCCACCTCGCACGTCACTTCCGGTCCACGGTATACTCCGGCCACACCCTATGTGTTAAACTTCCTTGACCTGTGATGGAGTCAGCATAGATGGACTCTAGAGCTTCCAGTTCATGGCGCTCATGTCATGATAGACCCAGAATACCTAATTTCCCTCTAAACTATCTCAGAAACTTCCTTCTCTCTGCCCCAAATAGACAGTCTCACAACACTGGTGGTCAGCGGCATTTTAAACCTTCCCAACATGATCATAAAGGGTCACTTACACACCTTGAATCACAAGCCCTCCCTTTAGCTGCAACCTCTCTCTTCTCTAAATAGTTGCCAGACAGACTATTTAAACTGTGCCTGTGCTCAGGATCATTGCTGCTTTGTCTTCAGTCTCCAGTGTATCCTGTGTTTCTGTGTTCCTGTATCTTGATTCCAGTTGCTGACACGGCTTGTCCCGACTACCCTCTGAACTCGGCCTGCAGTGACCTCGGCTTGTCCTCTGACCTCCGCTCCTGTCTGTTCCATTGGTGTCTGCTTCACTGATTGGTTCCAGACATGGCTTGTACCCTGACTGTGCTTCTGCCTGTGCCCCTGTACCTGATCCGTCTTGCCAGTGTATGACCCGGCCTGCTGGACTCTGCTAATTTGCCTGCTGTCACCAGTACCTGTCTTCTACCCTGCTGTTCCTGCTGACCTACAGTCTGCTACCAGCAACCGTCTCATCTGCCCACTGTCGCCAGTACCAGTCCATCTGCTTTACTGAAGCCCCCTGCCGACTTCACCTGCCCAGCGTGGACACTTGCTCTGCTGCTGGCAAGACTTACAGGCACTTCTGTCACTGCTCTCCTGCGCCTTCTGTTTACACTACCAGGGGACCCAAGTCAAAGGTGTAAGAGAAGCCTTCCTCATATCAGGCTCTGTTACCAGGTACATGATAGTACATAGTAGCCATGTCCGAGCCTGAAAGCGGAACCTCTCCCATGAATGAACAGTGTCATCATCTTGCAGCACTCACAAAAGCAGTCAAGAACCTGCAGAAGGGTTACAACCAGCTTGAGGAACGTGCCCAAGCATTATACTCACCCACTCTAGGATGGTCCAGGACATCTGAGCAGCTTATTCCCACAAAGCCCAGGGGTGGCTTGCACGCGTGTTAGACCAAACTTAGCTGTGAGGTCACACGCCCTAAGGTGAGGGCATTACCAAAGGGGGGAGCACCTAAGTTTGGTACTTACCTTTAAGTTTGAAGCACACGTCACAAGGATTTTTACCACGTTTATCCCATTAGGAAATCTTCAGTGCCTTTGTAAAAGGAAATCTTCAGTGCATTATTCATTATGGACTTTCACCATTTATGCATGTTTTGCACGTTGAATGTTATTTGATACATAGAGCACATGAGCACCTTACTATATATATTTGTTATAAGATTTTTGCATATGACATTATACCAGGATTACATTGATGCAGAAGGTTGTATAGCCATTAGAGATTGTTGTTCAGCGTGACACTCTGTTAATAAATCGGAGCACTTAATAGCTATATCCAAAATATTAATAAACGCTTTTACATTATGCTGCACATGTATTAGTTATTTGTTTTTTTCAGCGCAACATTTTCTTGTTTATATTATACTTACCCACGTCAGCTTCTGCCTCATCAATTGCATCTGAAGAGTTATCTGCTGCACCTGCTGTAGTGATGCTACCACCAGTGTGGTCCTGACTCCAGAAAGATTTTTGGGCAATTGCAGTAAATTTAGGGTGTTTTGTAATACCTGTGATATCTCCCAGAGGAAGTCACGAGGAGTGACGAAACTAGTAGGAGGAGCTTGAGAGGCTGACGTGTGAGAAACCAGGAAGCAACAAAGGAAAAAAGAGCCAGTGTAAAGGATGGGGGGAGTGCTGATAACCGGGGCTGCAGAGCTGGCTATGAGATGAAACCTTTGTCCTAGCACTTGTGGGTACACATATCAAGGCTTATTTTAATCTGAAGAAATGTGAGTGAAATCCGTCTTATGTTTTATATAAATAAATCTTTTAAAATGATAAAGCACTATTGTAAGCTTTATTACCTTGCATGTGGGCGATGTGAGTGGAGACCAATGGTAAATTAAGGATGGAGTATACCCTGTGACATGAGATGCCTAAATAAGTGGATAAGCCATAAAAAGGAAGAAAATCTAAAGAGGCCAAGCGGAGGATTGATTGTAATCTAAAGGCGTAGCCATTAAGCCTATAAGATGAGGGCACAACTGGTGATGGTGACACGAGGAGATTTTATATATATATATATATATATATATATATATATATATATATATATATATATATACACAGAGGAGGATTAAAGTGAAGAAATTTACCTTCATTTATCTAGTGATATCACAGATCACCAAATGGACTGTTTGTTTGTTTTTTGCATGCTCGTTCTTTTTTGTTGTTTTTTGCACGATCGTTCTCTTTTGCATGATTGATTGGAATCTATAAGGACACTGTGTGCAATAAGGAGTACATTGCACTTTATTGCTAGTTTTAAGGCATATAATTATTTCTTTTGTATAGTATTAGGAAACTGACAGCATATTGCAATTTTTTTTTTTATATACCGGTACATATAATTTTTATATATGCACATTGGATATAATTCTGTATATGCACATTTGATTTTTGATATAGCGCTGCACCTATTTTGTATCATTTCGTAATACCTGTGAACTGTACTTTTGTCAAAAACCATAAAAACAGGTCGAGACAGAAGTACAGTTAAATCACACTTGTTTAATAATAAAGGTAAAAACAACAAACGTAGTCAAAACACAGCCAAAGTTCAGTAACCGGAACAGATAGTCAGCCAAGCCAGAAGTCAGGGATCAATGTAGTGGAACAGCAAGCAGGATCTGGAGCCAGAAGAGATGTCAGCAAAGTAAGTCTTGAACAGGATCACAGGAGATAGTCTCTGTGATGTGACCAAGGTGAAGGCAGAGCTCCTCTGGACTGGATGGCTTAAGTAGGCAGGAATGACAAGCAGGATATCATCAATAGCTGGGTAACTGTGGAGAGATAGGAGCTGGCAATTAGCCGACAGCTGAGCGGCCAGCTCAGAGAAGGAAGGGCTGAGCCAAGCACTGACAACTTTGCATTACAGCCCCGAACCCGCTCACTCAAAGCTACCAAGGAGGGGTACATCATCTTCCTCCTGCAAGGTGAGCCCCAGTCCTGGGCCCGCTAACTTGAGCACAAAAACCTGTCTGTCAACTCTGCCTATATTCTTCAATGCCATGGCCCAGTTATATGAGGATCCCCAAAAGAGAGCAACCGCTGAGGTTGCTCTCTATGCACTCCAGCAAGGCCGCAGAGCAGCTGAAGACTAATTTTGCTGGAGCGCAGACACCAACTAGAATGATGCTGCCCTCCACTACCATTTCCGGTTGGGCCTTTCTGAGCCATTAACCTCCCTGGCAGGATATCCCGAGCGTGGCTAGGGGTTAATTTTCAGTACCAAAAGCGTTAACCCCAAGCCACGCTCAGGGTTGCACTGTAGTGTTACTTACCTTGTCCCTATGATCCCCTGATGTCCTCCCGCTGTCTCCTCCGGCCGATGCCAGCATCAGTCTTCCAGGTTCCCTTCCCTGCGAGCGCCCCGACGCAGGGGGGGGGTCGGAACCGGGTGGGAAATTCAAATAAGTTCAAAACATGAAATACACACAATACATTGTAATCTGTAAGGCTTACTTTACTGTATCAAACCATTTCACCTCAGTTTTGTCCCTAATGCTTTGTTCAGTGCCCTGCCTGAACTTTTACCGTTCTTTCTGCCTGGAAACTTGAGAACATCCGTGGCATCCAAAAAGCATCCCTTTAGGTCAAAAGCGGTTTTAGACCAGCTAGAAAAACAGCGATAGTGAATTAGAATCACTTACAGAATTGAGTGATAGTGATTCGTGGGGAAATTCGTCAGACACTGAAAGTGACAACAGCGACAATTCTGCGTCTGAGCTGAGTGATGTTTCGAAGTTGGTGCTCTATTGACTCTAATACGGATCAGGCAGCGCCCCCAAGATTCCCATTTACTGAAGCATCTGGTATGAAAGTAGACGTTGAACACGACAGCCCCTTGGCATACTTACAATTATTTCTGACCGATGAGGTTATTGAAAAAAGACAAACCGGTACAAAGGGCAACAATTAGCTACTCTGCATCAGAAGTTTCCAAGAAGCAAAAAGTGGGAACCAGTGACCAAAGATGACATTTGGAAATTTCTGGGCCTAATAATACTTCAGGGAGTGGTGGGGAAACCCCTGCAGAAGTATTGGACAACTAAAAAATGACTTGCGATGCCATTCTTTGGCATAGTCATTTCAGAGTACAGATTTTCCCTGATCATGAAATTTGTACACAACGGAGAATTTGATGAAACTACTCATCCTGCACCAAAACTAAAGAAAATTTGGGAAGTATCTCAAATGATTCTAAAGAATTTCCAACGGAGCTATGTGCCAGGAAGAGATATCAGCATAGATGAATGTCTAATGGCCTACAAGGAAAGGCTCAGCTGGGTACAATACATTGCATCAAAGAGCAAGATTTGCCCTCAACCATATACACTGGAAAAGGAACAAAATTCAATCCAAAATACAGCAACTATGAAATGGCAACATCTTCTGTTCACTCATTGAGACATTGCTAAACCAGGGCTATTTATATACGTCTCCTGAACTTTTTGAGTTTCTTCTGCAAAACAAAACAGATGCCTATGGAACCATTAGGGTTAACGGGCGCAACATGCCGCCAATGATTGGCAATAAGAAGCTAAGAACTGGAGAAATGGTTGCCTGGCAGAAAGGCAACATGATGGCACTGCGATGGCGTGACAAGAAAGATGTGTGCCTAATGAGTACAGTTCATAATACCTCCACTGTTATGGTACGCACGAAAGGAGAGAAAGAAATCATGAAGCCACAAGTGGTGATAGGACTAGACTACAATAACACCATGGGAGTTGTCGACAGAACCGACCAAGCAGTGACATTCTACCCAGCAATGAGCAAAGAGTAAAGAAGTACTACAAAAAGATCTTCAGGCATCTTCTTGAGCAATGCTTGTGCAATACCTAAATTCTGCTCAAAACAAAGAGTGACAAGCCTGAGAAAAAGTAAGCACTTACAAAGGATGTGCGTGGTTTGTTGCTCAAAGCAAGATGACAGTGGAAAGAAAATCAAAAAGGAAACCAGGTACCTTTGTCCTGATTGTGACGGACTTTGTGCAGTCCCATGTTTCAAAATTTTTCATACCCGATATGTTTACTAAACCATTATGCAGTGTCTAGTATTACAATGACTAGTAATATTGCACCCTTGCTTGGACAAATTTCTGTGTTTTTGGTTTAATTACATTATTGAATTAAATTTATTATTATAATTTGTTTTAGAATTATTTATAATAATAATATAATTTATGGTTTCGTGTTTCAAACTTTATCATACCCGGGATGTCTACTAGACTCTTGTTTGGACAGATTTAAGTGAGTTATTTCTAAGAATTACAGGCCTACAATATAAAACAACAAATTTCCATGCAAAATAATGTACTGCTTTGACATTCAAAAATACTGACATAATCAGACCGCCAGGGAGGTTAAAGGATAAATTGGCCCGAGGGAGGGTGCCAGATTTTCTGGACGCTTTGATAAATCTGGCCCGTATGGATGATGTCACGAGTTTCCAGTCCTCCAGGTCTGGTGCCATCAGCCTTAGCCACACCTGCTTTTGATATATCAAAACCTATGCAGCTAGGCATGCTTTGAAGAATGCTAGCATCGACGTCAGAACAACCTGTGTCTGCACTGCGGGATATATGGCTAATATGTGAGAACCTGCCCAGCCAAGAGCCGTAAATGCCTGACCCTCTCTTCTGACAATCAGTTGTTGCTGTCCCACAACTCCTCTCACCTGGCTATTCTTATCTCATTGCAGCTTTCAGAAGGGGTCATCCAGGCACCTAGAATTGATTCTGGAGCCCATAGCTGCATCATTGACTTGACATTCACCACACAACACAAGGTACCGCTGCAGCCAAAACCTCATGGACTTTCAACCACCTGGCAGATGTATCACACATTAAATCTGGGCCTGTTACTCAAGAGCACAGCTCTGATGAAGAAGGGACGTTCCCTTCGAAACGCGTAAGCTGATTGTGATAGCTGATTGTGATGTTTGTGCGTCTCTCCGCGACTATTGGAAGGCATCGCTCATCCTAAGCTGCATGCTAGCTGTCGGTACACTATATGCTGTGCCTCCTCCATCTACTGCTTGTGAGTCGTTTCATTTTATCTTTTTATATTAAATATTTTTTAAAAAGTTAATGCACAAGGCTGGTGCGCCCTTGTTTTTCTTTTATTTCGGTTTGCACTAGGATTCCCCATCCCTGAGGGCAGCAAGGCCTGTGTTGACGCATCTTTTATATGGTGATCCACCTGTGCGCAGGAGTCGTTGTGTTTTGTTTGCCTGTTACTCAAGAAGCTGTTCCATTACCAGCCACCATATCTGGTGTTCACAAAGAACTGCTGCACCTGGATGCCATAGCTTTACCCCTTTTCCCTGTCGTTTTAGGTATGCCATGGCTACAGGCAGATAATTCCTGAATTGGGACACAGGAGCAAATCAAGTTTTTATCACCCTACTGTCAGCAGCACTGCCAATCCAAGTCACCAATTCATTCACCTTCATTGTTGTGTTTGGACTCTGATGTGTAGACATGCTCATCTGTTCCCGTGGCTTATCAGGATTTCCTGGACGTCTTGAGTAAGGAGGGAGCAGAAAGTCTGCCTCCCCACAGACCATACGATTGCCTGATTCTTCCAAGTGCGGAAATGCCATTTGGGCGAATCTTTCCTCTAACAGAACTTGAACTTGCAACACTAAAAAAATACAATGCTGACAGCCTGAGGAAAGATTTTATTCATCCCTCCACATCCCCAGCTGGTGCAGGGATTTTTTCTTTGTAGAAAGGAAGAACCATTCAATTGTCCTTTTGTGGATTACCGTGAACTGAACAAAATCACGGTCAAGAATTGTTATCCCTTACTCTTGGTGCCAGAGCTAGTTCAGAGACTCCGATCTGCCACCATCTTAACAAGATTGGACTTACGTGGGGAAAACAACTTGGTGAGTATACAAGAGGGTTAAAAATGGAAGACTGCGTTTCGCACCAAACTTGGGCACTTTTGAGTACTTGGTAATGCCCATCGGACTTTGCAATGCCCCTGCAACATTTAAGCACTTTATCAATTATAATTTTCTGAGATTACTTGGACTTATTTGTCATTGTGTAACATCTTGATATTTTCTGCTACCTTGGAGATTCATCTGGGAGATGTCATGGGTGTTCTGGCCCGACTTAGACAGCATGGTCTATATGCAAAACATGTGCCTAACCCTTTCCACTTTCTGCCATTTTGGACTGGCCGGCTCACACAGACAAAAAAAGTTCATAAAAGGGATTCTCTGAGATCAATTTCTCCATTACTCAACTGACCAAACAATGTAATCAATTTTTTTGGACTTCTGAGGCACAGTCCACATTTGAAACCCTGAAAGGACTCTTTACTTGTACACCTCTACTCCAGCTCCCAGACCCTGCTCTACCATACCTCCTAGAAGTAGATGCATCAGACGGAAGCACTTTGTCAATTTTAAGGGGCCAAGGCCTTGCTACACCCTGTTTCATTCTTCTCACGCACGCTTTCTCATGCAGAAAATAACTGATGTTGGAGATCGTGAACTCTTGGCAATCTCTTGAGGAGTAGAGATACCTCTTAGAAGGAGCGGCTGATCCAATTTTGACATACACACAAATCTGGAATACTTGCGAGCTGCCAAGCATCTGAAACAAAGGCAGGCCTGGTGGGCACTCTTTCTATAGATTTACCTTTCAGATTAAAGCCACCTGCTTCACCAAATATGATTTCGTCTTCTGGTAACTTCCTTCTGTTTGTTGCACAAATTAATTTCTATCACCCTCAGGGGTAACCCTGCAAGCAAGGGATGAACTGTTGTGGGATGAGGAAAAAATCTTCGTACCTTAAAATTTGCAGGTCCCCGTTCTTGGTCTCTACGATGACCATGCCCTTGCAGGACATTTCAGAATTCATAGAACTACCGAACTGTTACAGTGCATCTTTTGATGGCCCAACCTGGAAAAGGACTGTAAAAATGATGTGCAGGCCTGTTACATGCATCCAGAACAAGACTAGCAGAACCAAGTCTTGGAGTCTTCTTAAACCTCTGGCAATTGCAGACAGGCTTTGAAAAATGATATTGATAGATTTTTTTTGTGTGGAACTTCTTCCATCCGAAGGTTACACCACCATCTTTGTGGCTGTGGACTGTCTATCCAAAATGCCACATTTTGTACCCATGAAGGGCACACCATCAGCTTTGGAAATGGCAAAAATTTTCATTAAGCAAAATAGTGAGATTACCTGGAGCTCCTGTTAACATTGTGTCAGATCGTGGGGTTAGTTTACCATTTGGAAAGCTTTATGTGAGACTGAAAATCGACCTGTCATTTTCTTCAGCATATCATCTACAAACCAACGGTCAAACTGAAAGGACCAATCAGACATTGAAGCAATACCTATGCTGCTTCTCATCCTTTTCACAAGATGATTGGGTGTTGCTGTTACCATTAGCCGAGGTTGCGTAAATAATTCAGAGCATTCTGTTACCAAGCAATCTCAGTTTTTCACCAACTATGGGTATCATCCTTCATTTTTAATCACTGAAATTCCTTAATGTTCTGTTCCTGCTGTCCAAAATACTTTCAGTTCTAATAAAAAGTTTCTACAAGAAACGATAGCTAAAGAACAGGAAGACAATAGGTTTTTGATAAAAAGGCAGAGAGCTGATCATAGAACCTGGTGATCAGGTATGGTTGGCCACAACAAATCTAAAACTGACCTGCCCTTTGAGGAAATTAGGGCTTAAATTTGTGGGACCATTTCCAGTAAAAAGATCAATGATGATGCCTATGAGTTAGTGTTGCAGAAATCCTTTAAGATTCGCCTTGTCTTTAACGTGACATTGCTGAAACTTGTAGTTCCGGATTTGTTTCCTGAAAGGAACAGTGACCCTCCTGAGCCAGTAATGGTTGATGGGGAAGAAGAATTCGAAGTGGAGGCAATAGTGGATTGTAGAAAAAGACAAAATCAAGTTCAGTACTTGATCAAGTGGAAGAGAATTCTTGGGAACCCAAGAGCAATATCCATGCTGAGAGACTTGCCCGTTGGGAGGGGAAATGTCAGGAAGAGCGTGACCGTAAACGAGATTACTCCTTTAGACGTTCTACTGTGCACTTTCAAAAGCTGATACATGCTATTTCTTGTGCATGCAGGATTGGGCACATGCTCCTGCACTCACAGAATGGTGCCTTAGTGGTGCTCGCGTGCACTTGTGACAGATTTGGGTGCCAGATGGGCTATTTAAACTGTGCCTGTGCTCAGGATCAGTGCTGCTTTGTCTTCAGTCTATCCTGTGTTTCTGTGGTCCTGTATCTCTAATTCTTTTGCAGACCCGGCTTGCCATGACTACCCTCTGAACTTTGCCTGCACTGACCTTGGCTTCTCCTCTGAACTCCGCTACTGTCTATTCCATTGGCGTCTGCTTCACTGATTGGTTCCAGACCCAAGTTGTACCCTGACCACGCTTCTACCTGTGATGAATCAGCAATAATGTTAAAGTAGAATGTGGGCAGGATAGCAGGCTAAATCTACTCCCACGTACCCCCTCACTCACCCTCCCAGGCATATAAAAAGAACATGAAAAAGCACCCATAGCTCATCCAAGGAATAGCAAGGAAAGGCTGCAACAATCACCACCACCTTAAGGCATGGGATAACCTACACCAGTGTTTCTCCACCTTTTTCATTCAAGGCACCCTTTAAAATGATGGACAATCTCAAGCACCCTTCAAAAATTATTATCTTGAGGCACCCCATTCTAAAATGTAAAAACTATTCTAATAGTTTTATGTAATGCAGCAACATCAATACACATAGGACACCAAACATTAGAAGTGATTTAATCTTCCATAGCAAATACACTTTTGCAAACTGGTACTGACTAGTATTCCAATGTTTCTCTTCTGCCTCACTTAGCTAGTGAGGCCCAAAGCTAACGGAGAGAGGCAAGGGAGGGTCAAAGAAGAATGATATGCAGGCAACTGACATCCTCCTTATCAACCGATGTCATTGGTCATTAGGAGGTTGAAAGCTGGAAGGTTGTAATGGTGTACAATGAAACCTGTGGCTTGGTGTAACTAAAAGGCAGGCTTATCCATCCACTGGCTTGTATACAATTATGGGGAAATTTTTAGGCATTTTGTCAAGGCACCCCTGAAGAAACCTCAAGGCACACTGGCTGAAAATGGCCGACCTACACAATAGAGATCCACCTGCAGATGGCCAGGAGAGAGCACTGAATGCATGTGCAGCCTCCCAGAAAGACAAAACAGCAAAACCACAGTCATGAGACCAACACTACAATTCAAATATTTCACACACACACAAAACTTTGTCACATGAACAATATATAATTATTATGTACATTTTCATTATATTCTAGTAACCTAAGAGTTCTAAAAAAAAAAGAAGGTTTTACAGCTTGTGGATTCAATCAATTCAGAGAAGAAGTCACCAAAAGTGAACACCTCATTTCACACTGTAGCAGGGGCATAACTAGAAATCACAGGGCCCCATAGCAAAATGTTGTATGGGCCCGCCCTGCAAACAGCCCCCCCACAGCTGCCCTAGTATCAATGCAGCGTGACCTGTGCCCCATGCAGCGTGACCTGTGCCCAATGCAGCGTGACCTGTGCACAATGCAGCATGACCTGTGCCCAATGCAGCGTGACCTGTGCCCAATGCAGCGTGACCTGTGCACAATGCAGCGTGACCTGTGCACAATGCAGCGTGACCTGTGCCCAATGCAGCGTGACCTGTGCCCCATGCAGCGTGACCTGTGCCCAATGCAGCGTGACCTGTGCCCCATAGAGCATGACCTGTGCCTAATGCAGCATGACCTGTGCCCCATACAGCATGACCTGTGCACAATGCAGCATGACCTGTGCCCCATACAGCATGACCTGTGCACAATGCAGTGTGACCTGTGCCCCATACAGCGTGACCTGTGCCCCATACAGAGTGACCTGTGCACAATGCAGCATGACCTGTGCCCCATACAGCGTGACCTGTGCACAATGCAGCATGACCTGTGCCTAATCCAGCATGACCTGTGCCCCATACAGCATGACCTGTGCCCAATGCAGCGTGACCTGTGCCCCATACAGCAAGATCTGCGCCCAATGCAGCGTGACCTGTGCCCCATACAGCGTGAACTGTGCCCAATGCAGCGTGACCTGTGCCCCATAGAGCATGACCTGTGCCCAATGCAGCGTGACCTGTGCCCCATACAGCATGACCTGTGCACAATGCAGCATGACCTGTGCCCCATACAGCATGACCTGTGCACAATGCAGTGTGACCTGTGCCCCATACAGCGTGATCTGTGCCCCATACAGAGTGACCTGTGCACAATGCAGAGTGATCTGTGCCCCATACAGCGTGACCTGTGCACAATGCAGCGTGACCTGTGCCTAATCCAGCATGACCTGTGCCCCATACAGCGTGACCTGTGCACAATGCAGCGTGACCTGTGCACAATGCAGCGTGACCTGTGCACAATGCAGCGTGACCTGTGCCCCATACAGCATGACCTGTGCACAATGCAGCGTGACCTGTGCCCAATGCAGTGTGACCTGTGCCCCATACAGCGTGACCTGTGCCCCATACAGCGTGACCTGTGCCCAATGCAGCGTGACCTGTGCCCCATACAGCTTGATCTGTGCACAATGCAGTGTGACCTGTGCCCAATCCAGCGTGACCTGTGCCCCATACAGCGTGACCTGTGCCCAATGCAACGTGACCTGTGCCCCATACAGCATGACCTGTGCACAATGCAGCGTGACCTGTGCCCAATGCAGCGTGACCTGTGCCCAGTGCAGCGTGACCTGTGCCCCATACAGCATGACCTGTGCCCCATACAGCTTGACCTGTGCACAATGCAGCGTGACCTGTGCCCCATACAGCATGACCTGTGCACAATGCAGAGTGACCTGTGCCCAATCCAGCGTGACCTGTGCCCCATACAGCGTGACCTGAGCCCAATGCAGTGTGACCTGTGCCCCATACAGCGTGACCTGTGCACAATGCAGCATGACCTATGCCCAATGCAGTGTGACCTGTGCCCCATACAGTGTGACCTGTGCCCCATACAGTGTGACCTGTGCCCCATACAGCATGACCTGTGCCCAATGCAGCGTGACCTGTGCCCCATACAGCGTGACCTGTGCCCCATACAGCGTGACCTGTGCCCCATACAGCGTGACCTGTGCACAATGCAGCGTGACCTGTGCACAATGCAGTGTGACCTGTGCCCAATCCAACATGACCTGTGCCCCATACAGCGTGACCTGTGCCCCATACAGCATGATCTGTGCACAAGCAGCGTGACCTGTGCCCAATGCAGCTTGACCTGTGCCCAATGCAGCGTGACCTGTGCACAATGCAGCGTGACCTGTTCCCCATACAGCGTGACCTGTGCCCCATACAGTGTGACCTGTGCCCCATACTGTGTGACCTATGCCCCATACTGTGTGACCTGTGCCCCATACAGCGTGTCCCATACAGTGTGACCTGTGCCCCATACAGCGTGTCCCATACAGTGTGACCTGTGCCCCATACAGCGTGTCCCGTACAGCATAACGTGTGCCCCATACAGTGTGTCCCATACAGTGTGACCTGTACCCCATACAGCGTGTCCCATACAGCGTGACTTGTGCCCCATACAATGTGTCCCATACAGCGTGACCTGTGCCCCATACAGCCTCACCTGTGCAGAGGAAGAGGCAAGCCGCCCGGATCAGCAGAGAGCAGGATTGCCAGCTGTAATAGCCTTCATTTGAATTTCCAGTCTTCCCTGGGATAATCGTCACATAGCCCCACCTCTTGGCCTGACGCCTTTGATGACATCACACGTCCAGCATTGGACTGGCGTTCTGTCTATCAAAGGCGCCGGGCCAAGAGGTGGAGCTATGTGACGTGAGCCCCGGGAACACTGGAAGCTCTTATGAAAGCTATTACAGCGAGCAATCAAACTCTCCGCTGATACGGACAGCTCGCCTCTTCCTCTCCTCTCTTTTCCCCTGGCTGCGGTGTTCACAGGTCACGCTGTATGGAGCACAGCGGTGCTATCATCCTCATCGGGCCTCATAGCAGCTGCGGGATGTATGGGTTGCTATGGCGGGAGTTCCGCCACTGCATTGTAGTAAATGACAGTCAAAATTGTCCCTTCTTGGATTGGTGTGAATACAACCCAAGGCACAAAATTTGACACTGGTACTGTGATGATGATAGAAGGCAGCATATTGCTATAGCCAGGTGCTTAAATTCCCTATCTCAATAAAATGTATGTGGCCTGTATTCTACTGCAAAATTCAAGTTTTGTCTTTGGGATCAGCCCCAAGCAGGTACCAATACTTACAATGTTATCTAATCTGTCACTGTTGGAGAGTATAGCTCATGATTAATTTAACCATCTCAATATTTTCAGTGGGGTCAAAAACAATGACTTGTGAGATTTAGGTTTAAAAGCCTTCCTCAAAACTCCACTGTTCTCCTGATGAAGTGGGCCATTGGTCTACAAAACAGTAGAGTTTCTTCCCATCATTCAATGTCATACAGAGATTGTCAAATTATTACTAAATGGTGTAATATATGAATAATGTGATCTCCGCTTATAGGACATAGTAGGTAGATATGGAGGTACCAGTTAATGCAATCTATAGAGGTGCATTAACTGCTTCAGCCCCGGAAGATTTTACCCCCTTCCTGACCAGAGCACTTTTTGCAATTTGGCACTGCGTCGCTTTAACTGACAATTGCGCGGTCGTGCGACGTTGCACCCAAACAAAATTGACATCCTTTTTTTCCCACAAATAGAGCTTTCTTTTGGTGGTATTTGATCGCCTCTGCGGTTTTTAATTTTTGTGCCATAAACAAAAAAAGAGCGACAATTTTGAAAAAAAGGCAATATTTTTTACTTTTTGCTATAATAAATATCCCCCAAAATATACGTGCACATGCACACAGAAAGTGCTTTCACAGTGCTGTGTGTGCGTGTGCACAGCAGGGGGTGAAGTATGGGTGGGGCTGACTGGGCAGGCACAGCAGGGATAGGGTGGATCATCAGTGGGTCCAGCAGAGTCACTGGCCTGTTCAACACACTGTGCTGTGCACTCGTATTTCAGTGTCTCTCAATATCTCACTCATGGGCTTTCTTTTGAGTGAGATATTGAGTAAATGGATCGGCACAGAACAGTGACACTGCACCCACTCCAAGCCACAAACTCCTGGGACACCCGGCCGGGCGACAGGTCATGTTGGCCATACCAGCAATCAGCTCAGTGTGCCTGCTTGATAAGACGGCAGCGCCATGCTGGGGGGGGGGGGTTAGGGGGCAGATAGTAGGGGTCGGGGTGTGATTGTCCAGTATTCGCTCATAAGAAGATGCATCAACATTTCTCCCCATTTTTTGGGGGGGGGGAAGTGTGTCTTATGGAGCGAAAAATATGGTAATTATAATACATTGATCTTTTCATGATTAATTGCTTATTTTGATATACCTATTATTGATTTATTGTGATACATAGATTGTTCTTCCCCCAACCCCGCACCAGGGATGCCAATTTGTGCCAATCAGTGCCTATTAGAAATGCCATTCTGTGTCCATCAGTGATGCCTGTCAGTGCCTCCTAATCAGTGCTGCCTATCATTGCCATTAGTGCCCATCAGTGCCGCCTATCAGTGCCCATAAGTGCTGCCTATCAGTGCTGGATATCAGTGCCATCTATCAGTGCTGCTTATCAGTGCTGCATATAAGTGCCGTCTCATCAGTGCCCGTCAGTGCAGCCTCATCAGTGCTCATCAGTGAAAGAAATAACTTATTTACAAAGTTTTATAACAGAAACAAAGGGGTTTTTTCTTCAAAATTTTTGGTCTTTTATTTGTAGTACAAACAATAAAAAAAAATTACCCAGTGGTAAATGATAAATGATAAAAATGTTGTTTGGGTACAGTGTTGCATGACTGCGCAATTGTCATTCAAAATGCGACAGCGCTGAAACCTGAAAATTGCCCTTAGCAGGAAGGGGGCGAAAGTGTCCTGTATTGAAATGGTTATTTCCATATTTAGTCTGTATTCATATCACTTGAATTTGGTTTAAAGAAATTTGACTGGTAAAAATTACTCAATATAATTAATCGTTCAGACAATTCCTGACGCAAACGTATAACAGGACACACACAAAAAAAAAGAACAGCTAGTATAAAAAAAAAAAAAACTATTTGCTACCATTTTGGGTCACTGGAAGGTATTACATTACTAATAACACAAAAAGTCTCTAACATGAGGCTTGAAAAAAAAAATAAATCAAGGAGGAAAAGCGTAACCAAATACTTGCTGCCTGAAGGATCGTCTGAAGCCGGCATCCTCTGATGCCACCACACTCACACGTCCACACAGTAAAATGTTGAAAAAGTATAAACCAAAGACGTTTCACACCTGGAAAACAGATGCCCAGGAGGTACTCACTGCTCTGGTAGAGTGTGCAGTGACAAGAAAAGGAGGAGCTTGTCCCTTCACGAAATACGTCTGAAATGATCTAGTGAATCCATTGGGAGATGGATTTCACTGGAAGCTTGAGATCCTCTTGTCCATATGGGGCAGGAAGTCCATCTTCCACAAAGGAAGCTTTGACTGTCAGAAGTAAGCACTAGGTCTTTTTTCAGATGGAAGGAGGACATGTCCTTAGGCAAATAAAATGCCCAAAGTTTTAAGACAACCCTGTCCTTGTGAATGAAGAAGGACCACATTCTGAGATAATCATAAAGAAACCACCAAAACAGTTGGAGGATTATGAAGTATGGAGAGCACCCCTAGAGATTCCAAGGGAAAAACAGGGAAAACAAAGCGAGTGACACCATGGACAAAAAGGTGTGAACAATTAATCGAGAAACCTCTGGAAGAACATTTCCAGGTTCAAAATCTGCCCATTAATGTTGCCCTATGCCAAGTTCTGATCCATGCCCAATTAAAGAAAACTCCCGAGCAACAAAGAAGAACCAAGGGTTAAGCCCAAGAAAAATGCACCACTTGAAGTAAGCCTTCCAATATCCTCTTGTGAGAGACCTCACTTTATCAACACTTGTAAAGCAGGATGCAGAACCGGTCTAGTTGAAATGACTAGATGGCCAGTGTCAGCTGGGGTCTTCACTCTCCAGGAGGAGAAGAGAAACTCTGGCAGGCAGGCTGACACAGATGCATGTAAGCTTAGTGCCTCTCTGTGGAGAGAGTTGCACAGGTGATTCCCATCCCTCGGTCCCTACCACACAGTGGCTATTCGGCTGGAGTTTCTCTTTCTCCTGTGAAGTTTCCAGCAGGATATCCATGGCCACCATTATAAATGATGGGGCCAGGGGCCCTGTGAGATACTGCACCTACAGGCAGCCCTAGGTCTCATAAAATTAGCAGAGGAGCCCAGTATGGGAAGATTTCCTGTACCCTCCTATTTGAGACCCTGGGCGGTACATATCATTAGAGCCGACTTACTTTTACTGTGCAAATGGACAAAAATAATTTTTGGCTATGTTTCAGCTTTAATACTAAACTTTCACCAAAACCTCTATTTTCTATAGAGTAGAGAAGGGTAAGAATTTGTCAGGCTTTTACTACTGTGTGTTACAATTTTAGAGAGATTTCATCTCACTCTGTGTGAGGGGTATCAAAACAGGGAGTGCAGAGAAGTGGACCTCAACAGACACAAACACCATCACATATTTAGCAGGGTTAAAAAATGTTACATTTGGATGAGCAGCACAGTGGCTTAGTGGATAGCACTTACGACTTGCAGTACTAGGAAAATTACCGTAACTGCGTGGAGTTTTCATGTTCTCCCTGAGCTTGTGTGGGTTTTCTCTGTGTATTCCAGCTTCCTCCTACACTCCAAAGACATGCTGGCAGATTAAGCGTCTTCTGTTTAAAAATTCTGAATGCCGGTCCCAAGCCCATGCAAATGGAAAGAGTTGAGGAAAGACCAGGTAACGGACCTTGTAAAAAAATTCTGTCAAGAAATTTCTAAAGAAAAGGCTCTCAAGCGTATCAGAGAAGGGGTCCAGAAAACTGGCCCACATAATCACCTGTAAGACTGAATGGATAACACACTGGGATTGCTCAAAAGTGCAGAGGGAAAAAAAACGAAACAAAAAACACACACCTGTTTTTAGAGGTTGTTCTAGCCAGGTGAACAAATAATACTTTGCTCTTCTATCTAGTAAGAGAATGGACCTACACAAACAGGTTAGCCTTTTTTGTGCTCTGCTCTGTTCTGAATTACAAGAGTGACATTGACCTTGACCTTAGAACCTCTATCCCTCTATCAGGTTCTGATAAGGTCTCTAACGTGGAGAATTACCTTCAAACACTGCCAAGGTTTTGGGTATCAGACAGAACAAAGAAAGCGAAAATGTCTCCAAAAGAGGAAACAGACAGCAGTAAAAATTTGACAGAGGCTCTTTCCATTGCAAATTAAAAGAAAAAAAAAATGTCCGAAATTAAGCTTTTGTCTGTTTCCTGCAGAAGATGTGCTCAAATTGTACTTTATTGATTTTCTCAGGGACTACTGCTTGCCGCTTGAACATTGCATTAAAAACAGATGGGTGGCTCTTTCCTGAGGGCGGGAGGGTGTTTTAAAATGTCCTCCCATTCCCGCCACTCATGTGCGCCATGTGATTGCTATGGCCCTCGGACACAGCAGATCGCAGACCAGGAAACAGGCCAGTGAAATTGGTTCTGTGTCATGTGATCACTTTGACAAATCACAGCCATCACAAATGTAAACAAAGGCTGCATGCTGCAGCTCCGGCTCTGTTTGCTCGACTGTGGGAGGAAACCGAGCATTTCCAACTGGGAGAATCAGTGAGTTTTTACAAGTGTCCCTGATTGCTACGAACACCAGTAAAAAGGTCACTTAACCACTACAGCCAGTCTGGTACACTATCCACACCAGTCACAGTGTCACCACATCAGTGCAACTAGCCAGTGTCCCCGATTGCTACCACACTTGTGGCAGTGATGCCAAATCAGTGCAGCCAGAAACAGTGTTCATGATTGCCACCAGACCTGTGTAAGCCAACAACAGCTTTCCTGATTGGTCTGGTGACACCTACAGTGGTGTGGCAGCAGTGTAAGCCAGCAACAGTGTTTCTAGTTGCTAGACACACCAGTTAGTGTCACCACACCAGTGTGACCCAGCAGCAGTGTTCCTAATAGCTGCCACACCAGTTCTAGGGTCACCAGACCAGTGCAGCCAGTAACAGTATTCCTGATCACCACCATGCCAGTCACACTGTCGCCAGACCAACAGTGGCCTGACTGCTAGCCACAACAGTAACACTGTTCTGACCAGTCACACCAGAGCCATTGTTAGCAGAGCCATTCAAGCCAGCAACATTGTCCTGATCACTAGTCACACCACTGCCCGTGTCAGCAGAGCCAGTGAAGCCACCAACAGTGTTTTGATCATTGCCACAGCAGTACAGTGTCTACAGAGCCAATGTACACAAACAGTAACCTGATCGCCAGCCAGCACCAGTATTCTGAATGCCAACCAGCTTATTAAGTATCAGTACAGCCAATGACAAACACAAGTAAGGAGGCCTTCTAAATTCTAACAATGACAGGAAATCTGACACTTGGTCTTCCTCCCTGCTATGCCCATCAGAGTACAACCTGTGGAAAGTAGTGGTTGAATAACAGCCACCTCTGTTTCAGAGGATGAAAGGGTCCCAGCTAAAAGAGTCAGAGATACTGAACATCCTACTGAACTGCAGCAGGAAAGTACCAACAGTGTGGTACACCCTGGTGAAATGGCAAGCTCCCGTAATGCAGTACATCAGGTGAAGTGTTACAACATCAGCCATGAAAAATAAGGGCCCATACTAGTGTCCCATAGGCACTTTCAAATCCTTTGTGGCCAACTTCTACTTTAGCGGTGTATGTCATTCCTCCATTTACAGCTCAGCCAGGCATTCAGGTGGAAATAGAGAATTAGCACCTCTTCAGTTCCTTTGTTTTTCACTTGGTGATCTGGCCAGAAATAAACCTTTTTTACAGTGCCTACACTCTGGATAAAGAAGCAGCAGAGACTCCTTTGGACAACAGCACTGTCAGGCTTGGGGTAGGGGAATGATATATTAGCAGATTTAAATACACTAAAAAATTGAAGATAAACTCCAGCTTTAAGACTTTAAAGCAGTTACAGCAGCCGTTTGTTTTTCCTTTTTGGGATATAGGTTAAATATAAATTAATAAAAGCCAACCATGTAAGGACCCCTGTCTGTTAAATGTTTTGTCCCAACACTGTAATTACTACATCTGCAGGCCAGCTTGTTCTGTTGAAAAAGAACATACTTGCTGGCAGATCACCAGGTGAAAATAAAAAGGAAAAAGATCTAAAAAAAAGAAAACAAATGCAGCCATCACATCTAAGAATTGGTAAGCTGCAATATAATAAATGTTTGCTTTTGGGTTTAATACCACACACCTAGTTCACCATATGCCATTATATTCTTTAGTTATGACAAGAACACACTATAAAAAGAATGAGAACAATGAAAATCCTGATGCCCTCTCCGAAGTCACCACGCGCATTTTCGTGACGAAATTAGGCCACTTATTTTTTTTTACGCCCAAACTTTCTGAAATTTATACTCCTTACAAACATATCTGCATTGGGGAGTCCTTCATACATTTCACAGGCAGTCTGACCTTAAAACAGGGAGAGATGAAGGGAGAGATACAGTAGCTATCTGGAGCCCCTTGGATGCCCAACTTGCACGTGTAGCTTTGGAAAAATAGTGTGGGACCTTATGTCACCCTTATTCCATCAGAGATACCACCTCTAGGTGGACAATTTCTATTCCAGCCTGACACTTTTCAGACACCAGTTTCTGCAGCAAACTGTAGCTTGTGGTACAATGCACACAAATTGCAAGGGATTTCCACAAAGACTGGCCACCACAAAACTGAAAAGGGTTAAGTCAATAAGTTTGCGCAATGAGGATTTTTTGGCAATAAAATGGATTGATAAACAGGATGTCTAGGTCCTTTCTTACATCCAAGACACCTGTCATGGTCAGAGGTCAGGCTTGGAGGCCAGTAGCTATAGCACAGACCCACACCGACCAGCTGGATAAGTGCAGCAGCAGGCCATCTTGGCAGATGGCACAGGCTCCCCCGAGCTACGGAGTCTAAGCACTAACCAGTGTTTACCTGATCCCCTGATGGTGGAGAGGAATTTTGCTGCATGTCAGTACCAGGTTGCAGTCCTCAGGATCACCCCACCAGGAGATGAGCAAGTTGGGGTCCAATAGCAAATATAACAGGTATGGGTCAAACAGAAGCGTAGTCAGTAAACAAGCCAAAAGGTTGGTAACAAGTGGTTGCAGGTTGGGATTAAGCAGAAGCGTAGTGGAGAATTAGGCCAAAGCTCGGTAATGAGTGGTAGCAGAGATATGGATGGCATCAGACGTGACAAGAGTGAGATATTGGTTGGAGAGAGCACAATAGTCTGGCAAGCAGGAAGTGCAAAGGCATGGCTAAAATAGGAAGTTCATGGAAGGAGGAGCAAAGGGTTCAAGGTTTAAGAGAAACAAGGTTGAAGGCAAAATCATTCAAGGAAATGTCTAGGCAGCTGTTTAGCATCATAGGTGGCTCAGCAAGAAGAGACAAATGGCCAGACACAGCAGAGGTCGCAGGTTCAGACCCGAGTCCTGACAATACTCCCCTCCTTCCAGGGCATCCCCTGGATGTCCTAGGGCCGGGTTTATGAGGGAACCTCTGGTAGAATTATCTTGTTAATCTAGGGACATAAACGTTCTCCTCGGGTTCCCAAGAATTTTCATCTGGTCCATATCCTTCCCATTAAAACAGATACGTAATTTGTTCCTAAAGGTCCTGGAATAAATAATTTTCTTAACCACAAATTCTTCTTCTCCTTGCACTTCAACAGGTGGAGAGGGTGTGAGAATTCTCCCAGAGAAGGGTTTTTAATGAAATGGCTTGAGCAAGGATACATGAAACATTGGGTGAATCTTCATATGATCATGAAGTTTTAGGCGAAAAGTAAGAAAGAAAGAAAATTTGGAAAGGACCCACAAACTTTTGACCCAACTTAGCAGATGGAACGTGTACCTTCAAATTTTTGGTTGATCGCTAAGCTTTGTCACCCACATGAAATAAGTGAACTGCGATGTCTGTCGCCAGCCTTTTTGTAACATTCTTGAGCCTCTCTCAAAGTCTTACTCAATTTTTCCTAAATCTCCTGCAATTTGGGAGGTTTGGGAGGTGGAACTATGTTTAGAATTGTTATTAGCAAACTCTGCCATAGGAAGATAGTCCACCCAATCATCCTGAAGATAACTAATAACACATTGAAGGTACTGCCCTAAAGTTTTATTGGTGCTCTTGGTTTGACCATTAGACTAAAGGATGAAGAGCAGAAAAAAGATTAATTATTACCATTTCCATATAGTGTGAAGATTATCAAACTATCAGCTCCGCAGTTTGTTCAGCAGAGGGTAACCTCTTAACAGGTATAAAGTGAGCCATCTTCGTGAGACGTTCGACAACTACCAAGAAAGTAGTAATCTCCTTTGTGGGAAGAAAATTGACCCCCATCGTCTTGATGGAACAGGGAGTGGTTGGAGTAACCCAAAAATAGAAGGGTGTCTTACTGCATGCACAGGTCAAACAAGAGGTCACATAGTTCTTGATCTTGTAACCAGGCCAACCAATAAGAACGTGATGAAAGTTCTTCCTTCTTAGAAACCCCAAAATGTCCAGCAAGTTTAGAATCATGCACCAATCTGAGGGCTTTTACTGGAGAAGACTCAAGAATGTCTTGGAACTTGGAGACCCCTAGAAAGTTCTTCTGAGATAGGATTTTATTGTACTGTACATTCAGAGTTCCCTTCCTGGAGAGGCTCAGACAACATCCTTGATAAGGCATTAGCCTTACCATTAATTGACCCAGGTCGATACGAGATGGTAAAATTGAACCTGGAAAGAATAGAGACCAGCCTGCTTGTGGCAGAATGGATGAATTCCACATTTTATGATCAGTGAGAACAGTTACAGGATGATTAGCCTCTTCCAGCAGATGCCTTTATTTACTCACTTATTTGCTCACTTAATTGCCAGCAACCCCTTATTCCCAATGTCATAATTCCTTTCAGCTGAAGACATTAAAAAGGAGAGAAATAAGCACAAGGATGAAGATGCATCTTTTCTCTGTTTTGTTGAGAAAGGATAGCTTCCATGGCAGTCCAAAGCATTTATTTCTATTACAAAAGAATGTTCAGGACTGGGATGCACCAATATAGATGATGAAGTAGAAAAGCTTTAGCTCAGAAAAAGCAATCTGTGCCTCAGGCGACCACACAAAGGGCATCCCTTTCTTTGTCAGCTGCATAATTGGCGCTATCACCTTAGAGAAGTTTCTCATAAATTTTCTGTAGAGGTTGGTAAATATTGTTGTATTCCCTTAACATTTCTGGGGGCAGACCAATCCACCACTGCTTTGATCTTCTTGGAATCCATGCTCACTCCTTCTGGAGAAATAACATATCCCAAGCACTGGATCTCAGTTTGTTCAAACTTACATTTCTGCAGTTTGATATAAAGTCAGTGGTTCCTTAGGCCCCTTTCACACGCTCGGACCTGAACGAGCGCTCCATGTTAGCCTATGGAGCGATGGATGTCAGCGGAGACATATGCGCTGACATCCGACCCGGTCCGATCCGCTAAAAGCAGATGGATGGCCCTACGTCCAGGTCCGTCGCTGTCCGTCGGATCGGGTGAGATCTGATGGAAACGGACATGCTGTCCGTTTTCATCCGATCCCTCCATAGGCAGCAGCGGCGCCTGACAAGCCCCTCCCCGCTCAGTGAGCAGAGAGGGACCTGTCATCTACCGGCTCAGCGGAGATCAACGGACTGATCTCCCGCTGAGCCGGCGGACAGAGGCGGACTCTGTGGAAGCGTGTGAAAGGGGCCTTAATCTTTGAAAGACCATGCGACCATACAAACATGCTTGCGATGCTCCTGCAGACTATCAGAAAAGATGAGAACATCCAGATATGCAATTACAAGCTGGTCTAACAGATCTTGATAAACATCACTGACGAAGTGTTGAAAAGTTGCAGGAGCTTTGCAAAGGCCAAAAGGCATAACCAAGGACTCAAAATGCCCATATCTGGTTGTAAAGGCAGTTTTCCATTCCTCTCCTTGATGAATTCAGACAAGGGTAAATGCCCTCTGAAAGTCTAGTTTTGTAAAGACTTTGGCCAAATAACAATTTTTAATAGTGATTTTATTAAAATCCCTGTAATTGATGCTAGAGGGAGAAGACCTCTGAAGATGTAGGCACAGCACCCCCGGCGTCTGCCAAATCCTGTAGTGGAGCCCTTCGACTCCTTTAACCTGCTGCAAGTATTGGGGTTGTATGAGGAATACATGGAGTGTGCTAGCAGTATAGGGGGTGTATGAGGCATGCATGGAGTGTGCTGCGAGTATAGGGGGTGTATAGGGAATGCATGGAGTGTGCTGTAAGTATAGGGGGTGTATGGGAAATGCATGGAGTGTGCGAGTATAGTGGGTGTATGGGAAATGCATGGAGTGTGCTGTAAGTATAAGGGGTGTATGAGAAATGCATGGAGTGTGCTTATAGTAGATCATTTTCTGCTGTTTTTTAAAATGTTGTTTTTTTTCAGGGGGGGTTGGGGGGGGGGGGTGCAAGTAGCTGATATACAGAATACTCTAGCACTGGGCTTGCATGTGAGTGCATCTCAATTCATTTTTTGTACATTGCCTTTTATGAACACTACACAGAGAGTGGCGCGCTTCCCCTCTCTTCTCTTTATTATTGTTTTATATCCATTGGAGTATTTTTTAAAAAAATTCTTTATTTAGAAGAATCAGAATGACAGTGCCAGAAGCAAGAGACTGCATTACATAGCCAAGAATCATGCATAGGATACTAAACCACGGACCCTATAAACCCCAAAAGGTGGTGGCCTGGCAGATTATCTCGCCGACACACCAGGTCATAATGATCCTCCCAGTTTTTGTTATATTTTTTATGGGGGGGGGGGAGATTGTCAAACCCCAAAACACAGAAAACGGAGGGAAGGAAGAGGGCAGGAGAGAGAAAGAGAGAGAGAGAGAAGGAAAAAAAAGGGGGGGGGGGCTGGGTTGGAGGGGAAGACGGGAAAAGGAGGTTAAAAAGACCCTTACATCTCCCTGGGCCACACTACCATTCCATAGTGTTTGCCGGGACTAGAATGTTTCAGCTATTGAGAAGCAAGAGCTGTTTAACCTTTATAATAAATGGATGGAGTCCAGATTTTCCAATGTTTATTTTCCTGTTCTTTAAGTATCTTTGGAGTATTCTGAAGAAGCTTCAATCTGTTGATGTCTCCACTGAACATATTGATAGGCTGTATTTTATCCATGTGTATGTGAGTGCAATACCTATCTAGTTTTTCAATCGACTTTCTCAATACTACTAAGCTTAGACAGTGGCACTCTCTCTTCCCCTCCCTGTTTTCTGTTTTTACATAACCATTGGCAGGAAAACTCCAGCACTCGCTTGAAGGAGAGAAAATGCTGACACTAAGTGTATTCTTTCTACTGGATTCATTATATTATACAGACTTTTTTTTTCATGAACATTGCCTTAAAATTTACAACTAATCACCTCTTGTCCTTTTACCTCTGATGGTTGTATACTGGTCTTGCTCCTTTTGCACTGGTTTCAAGTATATCCCCTTGTGGGGCCATATTTGATATTGCTTTCAAGTGTGAGATATTGGCTGGAGAAAATAATCTGGCAAACAGGAAGTGCAGTGCAGAGGCAAAGCTAAAAACCGATGGTTACTTACCAATAACAGTAATTCTACGAAAACTTCCAGGACGGCAACACATGAGAGATGAGAGGCTCCTCCCTACAGGAAACAATCAGTTCACAGCTGTTTAAAAGGCCCCACCTTACCCCTGGTCCCTCAGTTGTTGTAAAATAATTCCCCCAACTGATTCACAAGGGGTCTCTAGACACTTAGGCACTCACCCCCTATTGTATACATTCTCCTCCACCCTTAACAGGGTGGGAAGTAGGCCTGCTGTCCTGGAAGGTTTCGTAGAAACACAGTTATCAGTAAGTAACCGTCGGTTTTCTCACCTCACCTTCCAGGACAACAACACATGAGAGGATAATCAAGTAATGCGCAGGCCTACTTTAGGATGGGACCACTGGATGCAAGATCTTCCTGCCAAAATGCCAGGTTCTGCAGCACGTTTTACCTCCACTTCATTATGACTGATGAAGGTATCTTAGCTGGATCAGGAGGCTGCTCAGCAGGTTTGCTTCACCAATGTCCTTGCCTTCTCTGTTTCGGATGCAGGATCTATGTGGAGTGCTCTTTAAATATGGCATCAGAAAACCTGTGAAATAAGTAGATTATCAGTTTGACTGTCTCAAACATCTAACAATTGTGGCCATACTTCTTAGGACCACTAAAAAGGACCAAAGACTTGCTCTGTGGAACGAGGATACAACTTTGATCAACAAAGAGGATCTGGCTTAAACATAACTCTGTTCAGGACAATGAATTAAAAAGGACTCCTTGACAGACCGACCTTGCAGGTCCCCTTAAATTTATCATTTATTCCTTTTTCATAGTGATGGGTAAAGGAAAGCCCACTTAAGGGTAGTAGAATAAGGGAAGGTTATTCCCTGGGCTTAGAAAGCTGGACAGATATGTGCCTAAGCACACCAACCTTATGACTTCCTTCACATCTGAATACTGGCATGTCAGCTGTGAAAGTGCTCTATATACACTATAGACTCCCTATACCCCTGACCGCAAATGCATTAAAATTAAGTGGAAGGGAGCTTAATAAACACCAGATTATACCTATTCCGTAAATATCAGGTGTCCTATCTGATGTCTGAAGCCATAATCCACTCCACCATTGGGTGCCTTTTGGTATTAATGAGGGATACCATAAAGCGGTGTTCTGGCTGAAATTTTACTTTAGATAAAAATACTCCTATAATCCTCATGCTTAATGTATTCTAGTAAAGGTAGGCTGTAAACTAAGGTCAGTTTTGTATTTTTGCAGCATTGTTTTCTTACTTTTGTAAGTCCCAGCAGACCGTTGCCATCTCATGCTTGGGCATCTGAAGCCAGATTTTCTCTTCCTGTATTCCATGCATGCTGGTTATCCAGCATGCACCTCCAAAACTCGCACATGCTCAGAGCAGCACAAGCAGTGTAATAGGTTGCAGGTCGGGTTTCCATACCAACAGCAGCCTCAGAGGAAGTTGCCACCCCTTAGCTATGGAAACCTCTCTTCCCCTCCAGGAACCAGGAAGTTTATCTACATTTACAAAGATTATAAATCTAGAAATACAAAAAGCTCTTGCAAAAGGTAATTACTTTTTAAAACATACTAATTGTAAACAATATCCCTTGTTTCTGTGCATATATATATATATATATATATATATATTCAGGTCCATAAATATTGGAACATCAACACAATTCTAATCTTTTTGGCTCTATATACCACCACAATGGATTTGAAATGAAACAAACAAGTTGTGCTATAACTGCAGACTTTCAGCTTTAATTTGAGGGTATTTACATCCAAATCAGGGGAACGGTGTAGGAATTACAACAGTTTGTATACAGTGGCGGCCCATCCATAGGGGGCGCCTGGGCGCTGCCCCCCCCCTCCAGGCAGCAAAAAAAAAAAAAAAAAAAGTCAAAAAAAAAAAAAAAAATTTTTTTTTTACTACTGGCCCTTTAAAAAAAAAAGAAAAAAAAAAGGTCCTTAAGTGCACTGTGTTCGGACGCCGGATACAGTGCGTCACCGGACACAGTGCACTTATAGGAAGCGCCACGTCTATGCAATCACGAGATTGCAGACGTGGCGCTGCATTTGCGGGTGTTTAGCCCGCCTTGGGGCGTTTTCTGAAGCGCCAAGTAGCTTCCACCCGGCCATAGTAATACATACTACAGGCGCCGGGCGGAAGCTACTTGGCACTTCAGATTTGATTGACATCTGCCCTGAGTCAGATGTCACTTCCTGATTCTCTCTCTCATTGCGCCCGAGAGAGGAAACAGGAAGAATGCTGGTGCCAGTGTGAGGAGGAGGACACCGCAGGAGACCCAAGGTAAGTACCGCTGTGTGGAGAATGGGGGGGGACACCTGCTGTGGGGGGGCTCTGATGGGGGACACCTGCTGTGGGGGGACTCTGATGGGGGACACCTGCTGTGGGGGGCTCTGATGGGGACACCTGCTGTGGGGGACTCTGATGGGGGACACCTGCTGTGGGGGACTCTGGTGGGGGACACCTGCTGTGGGGGGCTCTGATGGGGGACACCTGCTGTGGGGGGCTCTGATCGGGGACACCTGCTGTGGGGGGCTCTGATGGGGGACACCTGCTGTGGGGGGCTCTGATGGGGGACACCTGCTGTGGGGGACTCTGATGGGGGACACCTGCTGTGGGGGACTCTGATGGGGGACACCTGCTGTGGGGGGCTCTGATGGGGGACACATGCTGTGGGGGGCTCTGATCGGGGACACCTGCTGTGGGGGGGGCTCTGATCGGGGACACCTGCTGTGGGGGGCTCTGATGGGGGACACATGCTGTGGGGGGCTCTGATGGGGGACTCCTGTTTTGGGGGGACTCTGATGGGGACACCTGCTGTGGGGGGACTCTGATGGAGACACCTGCTTTGGGGGACACCTGCTCTTGGGGGGCTCTGATGGGGGACACCTGCTCTTGGGGGGCTCTGATGGGGGACACCTGCTGTGGGGGGACTCTGATGGGGACACCTGCTGTGGGGGGACTCTGATGGGGGACACCTGCTGTGGGGGGCTCTGATGGGGGACACCTGCTGTGGGGGGACTTTGATGGGGACAACTGCTGTAGGGGACACCTGCTGTGGGGGGTTCTGATGGGGACACCTGCTGTGGGGGGACTCTGATGGGGGACACCTGCTGTGGGGGGACTCTGATGGGGGACACCTTCTGTGGGGGGACTCTGATGGGGGACACCTGCTGTGGGGGAATTCTGATGGGGGACACCTGCTGTGGGGGGCTTTGATGGGGGACACCTGCTGTGGGGGGACTCTGATGGGGGACACCTGCTGTGGGGGACTCTGATGGGGGACACCTGCTGTGGGGGACTCTGATGGGGGACACCTGCTGTGGGGGGCTTTGATGGGGGACACCTGCTGTGGGGGGACTCTGATGGGGGACACCTGCTGTGGGGGGCTTTGATAGGGGACACCTGCTATGGGGGGACTTTGATGGGGACAACTGCTGTAGGGGACACCTGCTGTGGGGGGTTCTGATGGGGACACCTGCTGTGGGGGGACTCTGATGGGGACACCTGCTGTGGGGGGGCTCTGATGGGGGACTCCTGTTTTGGGGGACTCTGATGGGGGACACCTACTGTGGGGGGACTCTGATGGGGGACACCTGCTGTGGGGGGCTTTGATGGGGGACACCTGCTGTGGAGGGACTCTGATGGGGGACACCTTCTGTGGGGGGACTCTGATGGGGGACACCTGCTGTGGGGGGGCTTTGATGGGGGACACCTGCTGTGGGGGGCTTTGATGGGGGACACCTGCTGTGGGGGGACTCTGATGGGGGACACCTGCTGTGGGGGGACTCTGATGGGGGACACCTGCTGTGGGGGGACTCTGATGGGGACACCTGCTGTGGGGGACTCTGATGGGGGACACCTGCTGTGGGGGGCTTTGATGGGGGACACCTGCTGTGGGGGGACTCTGATGGGGGACACCTGCTGTGGGGGACTCTGATGGGGGACACCTGCTGTGGGGGGCTTTGATGGGGGACACCTGCTGTGGGGGGACTCTAATGGGGGACACCTGCTGTGGGGGGCTTTGATGGGGGACACCTGCTGTGGGGGCTCTGATGGGGGACACCTGCTGTGGGGGGCTCTGATGGGGGACACCTGCTGTGGGGGGGCTCTGATGGGGGACACATGCTGTGGGGGGCTCTGATGGGGGACACCTGCTGTGGGGGGCTCTGATGGGGGACACATGCTGTGGGGGGCTCTGATGGGGGACTCCTGTTTTGGGGGGACTCTGATGGGGACACTTGCTGTGGGGGGACTCTGATGGAGACACCTGCTTTGGGGGACACCTGCTCTTGGGGGATCTGATGGGGGACACCTGCTGTGGGGGGTCTCTGATGGGGGACACCTGCTGTGGGGGGCTCTGATGGGGGACACCTGCTGTGGGGGGACTTTGATGGGGACAACTGCTGTGGGGGACACCTGCTGTGGGGGGTTCTGATGGGGACACCTGCTGTGGGGGGACTCTGATGGGGACACCTGCTGTGGGAGGACTCTGATGGGGACACCTGCTGTGGGGGGGCTCTGATGGGGGACTCCTGTTTTGGGGGGACTCTGATGGGGGACATCTGCTGTGGGGGGACTCTGATGAGGGACACCTGCTGTGGGGGGGCTTTGATGGGGGACACCTGCTGTGGGGGGACTCTGATGGGGGACACCTGCTGTGGGGAGACTCTGATGGGGGACACCTGCTGTGGGGGGGCTCTGATGGGGGACACCTGCTGTGGGGGGACTCTGATGGGGGACACCTGCTGTGGGGGGACTCTGATGGGGGACACCTGCTGTGGGGGGACTCTGATGGGGAACACCTGCTGTGGGGGACACCTGCTGTGGGGGGACACTGATGGCAACTCTGATGTAAGGGGACAGAGGCTGTATTGGGGGGGGCAGAGGCTGTATTTGGGGGGGACAGAGGCTGCATTTGGGGAGACAGAGGCTGCATTTGATGTGACACAGGCTGCATGTAAGGACGGACTGCTGGGGACACCTGATGGCATCTGGTTGTAGGCGAAGTGGCTAGTGACACACTCGGGGCTCCCACTGATTCTGCGTTATGGTGAGTTTAATGATTTCATTTTATATTACAATGTAACAATAGAAACAATGCGCTTCAATCATCCTGACACCATAACAACCATGGTGGCGGGATGATTGAAGCGCTAACACCAGGTGTTTGGAGTATCTTTATCTGATGATTGTTAAACTTTGTAGAATACACATTTCTATTGTTGTGTAGGATCTAGGCCTGATGTCCCTCCATCCCTCGTTCATCTCAGACGCTAACCACACCACCTTAGAGCCACGCCCACTATTTCGCTGAAACCACGCCCATTTTTACCAAGTGGGAGGGGTCAAAAAGGAAGGGCGGGGTCTGGCGCCCCCCATCCTAAAACTTTACCAGCCGCTAATGTTTGTATATGTGCCTCCCACTTTTTAAGGGACCAAAAGTAATGGGACAATTGGCTGCTCAGCTGTTCCATGGCCAGGTTTGTGTTATCCCCTCATTATCCCATTTACAAGAAGCAGATAAAAGGTCCAGAATTCGTTTCAAGTGTGCTATTTGCATTTGAAATCTGTTGCTGTCAACTCTCAATATGAGATCCAAAGAGCTGTCACTATCAGTGAAGCAAGTCACTAGGCTGAAAAAACAAAACAAACCCATCAGAAAGATAGCAAAAACATTAGGTGTGGCCAAATCAACTGTTTGGAACATCCTTAAAAAGAAAGAACGCACCGGTGAGCTCAGCAACACCTAAAGACTTGGAAGACCATGGAAAACAACTGTGGTGGATGACCAAAGAATTCTTTCCCTGCTGAAGAAAACACCCTTCACAACAGTTGGCCAGATCAAGAACACTCTCCAGGAGGTAGGTGTATGTGTGTCAAAGTCAACAATCAAGAGAAGACTTCACCAGAGTGAATACAGAGGGTTCACCACAAGATGTAAACCATTGGTGAGCCTCAAAAACAGGAAGACCAGATTAGAGTTTGCTAAACAAAAAAACCTTCACAGTTCTGGAACAACATCCTATGGACAGATGAGACCAAGATCAACTTGTACCAGAGTGATGGGAAGAGAAGAGTATGGAGAAGGAAAGGAACTGCTCATGATCCAAAGCATACCACCTCATCAGTGAAGCATGGTGGTGGTAGTGTCATGGCGTGGGCATGTATGGCTGCCAATGGAACTGGTTCTCTTGTATTTATTGATGATGTGACTGCTGACAAAAGCAGCAGGGTGAATTCTGAAGTGTTTCGGGCAATATTATCTGCTCATATTCAGCAAAATGCTTCAGAACTCATTGGATGGCGCTTCACAGTGCAGGTGGACAATGACCCGAAGCATACTGAGAAAGCAACCAAAGAGTTTTTTAAGGGAAAGAAGTGGAACATTATGCAATGGCTAAGTCAATAACCTGACCTGAATCCGATTGAGCATGCATTTCACTTGCTGAAGACAAAACTGAAGGGAGAATGCCCCAAGAACAAGCAGGAACTGAAGACAGTTGCAGTAGAGGCCTGGCAGAGCATCATCAGGGATGAAACCCAGCGTCTGGTGATGTCTATGCGTTCCAGACTTCAGGCTGTAATTGACTGCAAAGGATTTGCAACCAAGTATTAAAAAGTGAAAGTTTGATGGATGATTGTTATTCTGTTTTATTACTTTTGGTCCCTTAAAAAGTGGGAGGCACATATGCAAACTTTTGTAATTCCTACACCGTTCACCTGATTTGGATGTAAATACCCTCAAATTAAAGGCTGAAAGTCTGCAATTAAAGCACATCTTGTTCATTTCATTTCAAATCCATTGTGGTGGTGTATAGAGCCAAAAAGATTAGAATTGTGTTGATGTCCCAATATTTATGGACCTGACTGTATGAGCAGGTATAGTTAATCACACACACACACTTTTATCACACAGGTGAAAGAGTCCAAGCCTCCCAAGTATCTAAGGTCTTAGGCCCCTTTTACACTGTCGGACCGTTCAGGTCCGCCTGTCAGTTTTGTCGGCGGACCTGAACGGGTGCTACATGCTAGTCTATGGAGCGATGGATGTCGGTGGTGACATGTCCTCTGACATCTGACCCGGTCTGATCCGCTAAAATCAGACGGATGCCCCTACGTTCACATCCGTCCCTGGCGGATCGGGTGAGATCTGATGAAAACGGACATGCTGTCGAGAACGAGAGCCACACCTCCCAGCCGTCATTTCACGGTGGGCGGGCGGCTAGTGGTTAAACAGCTGTGAACTGATTGTGTTTCCTGTAGAGAGGAGACTCTGATCTCTCATGTGTTGCCATCCTGGAAGGTGAGGTAAGAAATCGGACATATACAAATTGTTCGAGATTCAAGAGAAACAAGGTTTAGGGCAAGATTGTCTAGGGAGCTGTCCAGCATCCCAGGTGGCTCAGCAAGAAGAAACATCACAGGTTCGGTTCAGACCCGGGTCCTGACAATACCTCAGAATGAAATTTAGGGAAGATTTGGTGCAAAAACCTATTTGTGTACATAAATTTAATCTATATATGGGTAGAATATAGAGCAGATAATAAAGCCCTACCTGGCAGCCATAAGATCATAAGATCCTATTACTGGTATACATATATAAAGAAAAAAAAAAGTCCGCAGGAAGATCTGGTTACTTCCTAAACTATCAAGAGACTGCAACGTCTAATGTTCCAGGAAGCACAGCACCTAAAAACCTTCGATCTGATGAAGCCAACAGGCTGTACAAGAGAGACACTTCCCTGATATTTACCCTCCTACCAAAAGAGGTCTGCTTGGCTTTTCAGAACTGGGAATGCTGTAGGGGAAGCTAAACAATGCTATAATCACTGACAACTCACACAGTGGACAATTCCGGTAACTGTTTTCTATGCAGGGTTAGTTGATTTTTGTGATACACAGGTTGCAATATAGGGTACATAATCAGTCCAAACATTGAAATGGTCTTACACACGTGGTATCCCTATACTCAGGAGTAGAAGAATGTGTTTTGGTGCATAATTCTTAGTTTGCATATGCTGTGTGTTATAAATATCCTTTAAAATTTACAAATCTTGTGTAAAACAAAACTAAAAAATATATATTACATACACACCCATCCACACCCACACACGACTTTGCTTTCTTTCTGCATTTTCCAAAATTTTGCGGCAACAAGTGACAGTTTCAAAATACTTCTTATGCCTCTTAGAAAACACCTTGAAGTGTTTTCTTTCTAAATTGTGATAATTTTGTAAGTGCTTTCACTGTTCTGATGCTACAGGGCCTCCACAAATGTGATAGGGGTCAGGGGATTAGATGCGTAATTTATGCTCCTGAAAGTGATCCTTGGATTTTGGGCCACTATGTGGCTAAACTGTGAAAAAGTCTCACACATGGTATTGCCATACTCAGAAGGAACAGCCAAATGTGTTTTGATGTGTAATTAGAAGTATGTCTATGCTGTGTATTAAAAAGATCTTATTATTTGACAACTTTAAATAAATAAATAATTTTTGAAAGAGTCCTATACACTGTAGTATGGTTGCACACAGTTTAGAAAGGTCTTGGGTTCTTGGCTGTTAACTCAACCTAACCCTTCTGATTTTCAATCTACACTGCAATCAGGTAACTAGTCTTGTCACTGTATTTGTAATGTGTATTTTACATTTTGTATACTGCCACATATTTGTTTTTTTTTTTTACCTTGCGTTTGCCACATAATCAACCATCAAACTACAGTAAAAAAAAAAAAAAGAAATTGTATGTATATACAGTGCCTTGCAAAAGTATTCACCCCCTTGGCTTTTTACCTATTTTGTTACATTACAGCCTTTAGTTAAAGGTTTTTTTAATCTGAATTATATGTGATGGATCAGAACACAATAGTCTAAGTTGGTGAAGTAAAATTAGAAAAATATATATACATAAAACTATTTTTCAGAAATAAAAAAACGATAATTGCCATGTGCGTATGTATTCACCCCCTTGGTTATGAAGCTCATAAAAAGCTCTGGTGCAACCAATTACCATCAGAAGTCATATAATTAGTGAAATGATGTCCACCTGTGTGCAATCTAAGTGTCACATGATCTGTCATTACATACACATTACACACACCTTTTTGAAAGGCCCCAGAGGCTGCAACGCCTAAGCAAGAGGCACCACTAACCAAACACTGCCATGAAGACCAAGGAACTCTCCAAACAAGTAAGGGGCAATGTTGAGAAGTACAAGTCAGGGTTAGGTTAAAAAAAAATATCCAAATCTTTGATGATCCCTAAGAGCACTATCAAATCTACCATAACCAAATGGAAAGAACATGGCACAACAGCCAACCTAAACTAAAAACAAAAAGATCAAATAAATATATAATATCCGTATAAGATATGCAATCCCAAATAATAAATAGATATGGGACTAAATTAGTGCCAATACTTTCATGGAGGTACAAATAAAGTGTTTTTGTGCTAGTGAAAACCTAATTTAAATATATGCATTTAAAATAAAAAAATATAAATAATCCCAACAATGAATGTACAAACTAAAGTGCTTCAGTGCTTCTGTGCTGGTGAAACCAATTTTTTGATAATTTCCACTTTTCAAAGGTGATCATAGCATGCATGTCTTATCCATGCTCCTATTGTGGCTGCACTCACCGGAATTCCCCCCCCCCCCCTGTGGTGTGGAGCATTCACAGTATCTGCCACTGTGTAGCACTTTGGAGGCTGGATGTTCCCCGATATAATGGCAATTTCCACTCTTGTTTGGAAATAAGTTTTCCTTTTTCATTAACACATATGAAGACATGTAGTATAATATGTTAATGCACCTTTATGCACATGCATGTGTCAGTGCACAATTTTATTTATTTATTCAATTGGATATATTTTGTTCACATTAGTAGTTTTTTGGCTTGTTAAGGATAGTTGCACAATAGAACAGCGCCACATCTACTTCGTTTTCTTGTCATTCTAAGTACTCCACCTAGTGGTAGTAATCAGTAGAGGCAGCAGTTCCTTTAATTAACCCTTTCTCTATTAGTACTTATTCCTTTTGCGCGTAATCATCTATATTTCTTACAACAGCCAACCTGTCAAGAGACAGCCGCACACCAAAACTCACGGACTGGGCAAGGAGGGCATTAATAAGAGAGGCAGCACAGAGACCTAAGGTAACCCTGGCGGAGCTGCAGAGTTCCACAGCAGAGACTGGAGTATCTTTACATAGGACCGCAATAAGCCGTATGCTCCATAGAGTTGGGCTTTATGGCAGAGTGGCCAGAAGAAAGCAATTACTTTCAGCAAAAAGCAAAATGGCACGTTTTGAGTTTGCGAAAAGGCATGTGGGAGACTCCCAAAATGTATGGAGGAAGGTGCTCTGGTCTGAAGAGACTAAAATTTAACTTTTTGTCCATCAAAGAAAGCGCTATGTCTGGCGCAAACCCAACACATCACATCACCCAAAGAACACCATCCCCACAGTGAAACATGGTGGTGGCAGCATCATGCCGTGGGGATGTTTTTCAGCAGTCGGGACTGGGAAACTGGTCAGAGTTGAGGGAAAGATGGATGGTGCTAAATACAGGGATATTCTGGAGCAAAACCTGTACTACTCTGTGTGTGATTTGAGGCTAGGACTGAGGTTTACCTTCCAGCAGGACAATGACCCCAAACACACTGCTAAGGCAACACTTGAGTGGTTTAAGGGGAAACATGTAAATGTGTTGGAATAGCCTAGTCAAAACCCAGACCTCAATCCAAAAGAAAATCTGTGGTCAGCCTTAAAGATTGCTGTTCACAAGTGCAAACCATACAACTTGAAGAAGCTGGAGCAGTTTTGCCAGGAGGAATGGGCAAAAATCCCAGTGGTAAGATGTGGCAAGCTCATAGAGACTTATCCAAAGCGACTTGGAGCTGTGATAGCCGCAAAAGGTGGCTCTACAAAGTATTAACTTTAGGGGGGGTGAATATTTATGCACATTGACTTTTCTGTTATTTTGTCATATTTGTTGTTTCACAATAAAAAAAAAACATCTTCAAAGTTGTGGGCATGTTCTGTAAATTAAATGATGCAAATCCTCAAACAATCCATGTTAATTCCAGGTTGTAAGGCAACAAAACACGAAAAATGCCAAGGGGGGTGAATACTTTTGCAAGGCACTGTGTATATATATATATATATATATATATATATATATATATATATACATACAGTATCTCCCAAAAGTGAGTACACCCTTCACATTTTTATAAATATTTTACTATATCTTTTCATGTGACAACACTGAAGAAATGACACTTTGCTACAATGTAGAGTAGTGAGCGTACAGCTTGTATAACAGTGTAAATTTGTTGTCCCCTCAAAATAACTCAACACACAGCCATTAATATCTAAACTGCTGGCAACAAAAGAGAGTACACCCCTAAGTGAAAATGTTCAAATTGGGCCCAAAGTGTCAATATTTTGTGTGACCACCATTATTTTGCAGCACTGCCTTAACCCTCTTGGGCATGGAGTTCACCAGAGTTTCACAGGTTGCCACTGGAGTTCTCTTCCACTCCTCCATGATGACATCACGGAGCTGGTGGATGTTAGAGACCTTGCACTCTTCCTCCTTCATTTTTGAGGATGCCCCACAGATGCCCAATAGCATTTAGGTCTGGAGACATGCTTGGCCAGTCCATCACCTTTACCCTCAGCTTCTTTAGCAAGGCAGTGGTTATCTTAGAGGTGTGTTTGGGGTCGTTATCATGTTGGAATATTGCCCTGCGGCCTAGTCTCTGAAGGGAGGGGAACATGCTCTGCTTCAGTATTTCACAGTACATGTCGGCATTCATGGTTCCCTCAATGAACTGTAGCTCCCCAGTGCCAGCAGCATTCATGCAGCCCCAGACCATGACACTCCCACCACCATGCTTGACTGTAGGCAAGACACACTTGTCTTTGTACTCCTCACCTGGTTGCCGCCACACATGCTTGACACCATTTGAAAAAATAAGTATATCTTGGTCTCATCAGACCACAGGACATCGTTTCAGTAAACCATGTCCTTAGTCTGCTTGTCTTCAGCAAACTGTTTGCGGGCTTTCTTGTACATCATCTTTAGAATAGGCTTCCTTCTGGGACGACAGCCATGCAGAGCAATTTGATGCTGTGTGCGGCCTATGGTCTGAGCACTGACAGGCTGACCCCCCACCCCTTCAACCTCTGCAGCAATATTGGCAGCACTCATATGTCTATTTCCCAAAGACAACCTCTGGATATGACGCTGAGCACATGCACTCAACTTCTTTGGTCAACCATGGCGAGGCCTGGTCTGTGTGGAACCTGTCCTGTTAAACCGCTGTATGGTCTTGACCACCATGCTGCAGCTCAGTTTCAGGGTCTTGGCAATCTTCTTATAGCCTAGACCATCTTTATGTAGAGCAACAATTCTTTTTTTCAGATCCTCAGAGAGTTCTTTGCCATGAGGTGCCATGTTGGACTTCCAGTGACCAGTATGAGAGACTGAGAGTGATAACACCAAATTTAACACACCTGCTCCCCATTCACACCTGAGACCTTGTAACACTAACGAGTCCTATGACACTGGGAAGGGAAAATGGCTAATTGGGCCCAAATTGGACATTTTCACTTAGGGGTGTACTCACTTTTGTTGCCAGCGGTTTAGACATTAATGGCTGCGTGTTGAGTTATTTTGAGCGGACAGCAAATTTACACTGTTATACAAGCTGTACACTCACTACTTTACATTGTAGCAAAGTGTCATTTCTTCAGTGTTGTCACACGAAAAGATATAACAGAATATTTACAAAAATGTGAGGAGTGTACTCACTTTTGTGAGATACTGTGTATAAATATATATCTATATATATAGATATATATATACACACATACATATACACATACACACACACACACACACACACACACACTGCTCTCCATGCTAAACTGACCAGGAAAACTGGTAGTGTCATGGGTTGGGACAGATTCTATAAGCTCACCTGGCAGTGTTATAGCTTTTTCCAACTCCTGCTACTGTCACTTTTGCTGGCCAGCTTGTTCCTGCCTGTAAATATATAGAAAATCATAAATAAAAAGGCATGTGGAGCAAAAAAAAAAATTACATTAAGACATGTAGTGTGTTATCTATGAGCACATCATTTTGAGTCTTCATAGTGGGGTTGTCCATAAGCGGTTTTTGATGTGACTTTCACATTTATACATGCTTCTCCTATCTTTTGTCTAATTTACAGATTTGTACATTATCCACTAGTATGATTTTGTTGAGCTAAAATATCAGCCAAGGAGGACTGCCCGGTTTGTAATGGGCTGTCCAAATCTCTATTCCTTTACAGTCTATGTACTGAGCAAATATGTTACGTATACAATTATAACAAACAGTTACATTACGTACATGGGAAATATTTTAAACCAAAACATTCATACAGTTACATCAAGTTGATATAATTTACATGAATATAACAAAAAATTACAGTACAGTCTCTTTAATATACTGAATACTATCAGGTATTAACCTCATACATGATATAGTGGTTATACTTGAAACTTTTAGGGTCCATTTAAACCACAGTAAGACTGTTATCTTTCGTATGACAAATGTGCTAGTATACGGTTTAACGCATTCTGCAATGCGCTGTTAACATGCATTGCAGTGCTTTCTTTCCCCCAAATGTCAACCTTACTGCTATGTCCTACAGTGCTTGGATATGCCTAACCTGCAGGTAGGAACACTGTGCAAAATTAAATCAGATTCTGGGGTTTTTTTTGTTTGTTTTTTGTTTTTAGTGCAGTGCAGTAAGCTGGGCAACGCGGCGCCATGTTTCTGAATGGGCCCTCAAAGACCAGGTTGGAGAGGTGAATCTAATCAAGTATAATTAAGTCATCCTCTCCCACCTGTCTTTATATTCTCCTGTCAAATCTGTCACTTTCAGTGTCTACATGGCAGAATAACCTAATCAAATGTATTAAATCAATTCCCCCACATGTCACAGTAAAGAGACTTTCTGAAAAAGAGTTTAAAATATCTGCTTGCATAAGCTGTGAATATACTCTTGAGCTAAAGTTTTGCTGGAACTCCTGCCTACCAATTTAGCAGGGATCCCATTATAGTTACTGCTTGCTGCACTGGGACTATGTATGCAGTTAACTACTGGAGAGAAAATTTGCAAGCAGGCTCCTATGGTTACACCTGCAGGTTGTGGACCTCAACCCCTCAGCATGAATTTTACTTGCAGGAGATGGTCCAGTGTCGGCCAGGATAACACTGTTTAGATTGCTGACTCTACAGCCTGTGTTTATATAAATGTTTTGCATGGAACCTATTGTGTTGGCGCTGCTCCTAAGCCCAGGAGTGGTACATTAAATAACATGAAAATCTAAGCAATAATTACAACAGCTCTACTGCTCAGGTTACTGACATTTGATGCAACAAGCCCATATTGGGATATACATTAAGGTGCCTGACGTAGTGCAATATGGCCTCTGCGCTGCTCAGATTTGCAAGTGTGAGAAATTCTCTGGCCATGTTATTTGCTCTGACCTCACAAACCAATCATTAAATCCATTCTGCTTGCAAAGCATTTTCCTGCATCCTAATGAACTCCCATGTAGCACATTGAGAACTTGTTAAAAGCAGTAAAATGTTTCTCTGTCTTAAAACCGTGTTGTGTAAGCAGATTTATGTCTGTCAAAAAGCCAAAGCAGCACTAGGCTCTGTTTACTACTGCAATGATTTTCTGTCATAAATTGCTGCTCAGAGGGAAATTGACAAATTTTGCGCCCATAATGGGACTGAACACATATTTAGACATAATGTGGGATAAGCTTTATTGAAAAGGGATCGGTCATCATTAATTAATGTATATGTATCCAGCAGAGCATCAAAGCTACATGAATCCAATAATATATTCAGCCAATATTATCTGGTTGTTCCTTTCTAATCCCTGTATTTTGTTTAAAGCACACCTTTCATGTATTTACAGAGAATTAAATGTTTATTTGCAGAATCCAGAATTTTTTTTATCAGAATTAAAAAGGGCTTTTGATTTGGGCTTGAAGCAGCAAGAAGCTGGAGTTTAAGAGGCCTTGTGGCCAGACCATTCATTTCAACAACAAACCACAGAAACCTTAGGTGAGGTGGAAAGATTGGAACGTGCAGGTAAACATCTAAGGTAACCACTAATGCCAGGAAGCCTGCTTGCTGGAGAGAGGCCACCACTTACCACACCAATTCGATCTGGAACTTTCACACTCTTAGAAACTTTGAGTCTCTTGAGATCCAAGACGGGATGAACATCGCTGTGTAGTTTCAGGACCACGAAGAGGTTCGAGTAGAAGCCACAAATCCTTTTACCCAAATGATCATTCTTTGAGATAGAAGATGACAGAGCTTGCAAAAGAGCAAGTCTTTTTGAGGATTCAAAAGAAACATTTGAAAGCATAATACGTGGAGGAAGGCAGCTCTGAAATTTTGGTTTGTAACCACAAACTATGTTGCTGACCCTCCCTTTACCTCATCCTGCATTGCTTCCTCCTCTGTTGACCAGAGGGGGCTACCAGCAAGTACTAAGTTAGGACACGCAACAGTCCATGCCATAGGGGGTCCAATCTTCACCCATCATTGTGGGCAACTCCACAAGAGCCTTTACTCCCCAGCTGGGGAGATTTCACTATATACACCACCTCCTTTAAATTAGTTCAAATATTAACAAGGACAAAATTGGAGTTTGAAGGTCCATGCAATCAATGAGAATTACAAAAATATATAATTTTTATTAAACAGACATAATTTAGAAAAAGGAAAACAATTTAATATATAAAAAAGAGCACAATAAAGCCCAGCGGTCACAATACAAAAGAATGGTTGCCTCTTGAAGTTTCACAATCGTGGCTTCTTCTGGAGCTTTTGTAGGACCTTAACACATTACCACTAAAACGCAAAACAAAAGACAAAAAATAAATTTTAATAAAATAAAAAATATTAACGATAAAAAAACAATAATACACATAAAGACCTCAAGGAGGTTCTTATGAGATTCAATAAATCACATATATACATAATCAAAATAACATATAGATCGTCTAATGGAGGCAAAAAAATTAATTTTAATAAAATAAAAAATAATCATGATAAAAAAAAACAATAATAATACATATAAAGACCTCAAAGAGGTCCTTATCAGATTCAATAAATCATATATTTACATAATCAACATAACATATAGATCTTCTAATGGAAGCACTCTCACCCCTTTAAAATATCACGGTTCCAAGGAATCCTCAGAGCCCATTAAGAGCTCCAATGAGGTGTCTGTGTGCCAAAAATGAGTGGGGAACAATAATCCTTTGCAGGTGTGATTACAGGATTATTGTTCCCCCCTCATTTTTGGCACACAGACACCTCATTGGAGCTCTTGATGGGCTCTGAGGATTCCTTGGAACCCTGCTCCTTTAAAGGGGTGAGAGTGCTCCCATTAGACGATCTATATGTTATGTTGATTATGTAAATATATGATTTATTGAATCTGATAAGGACCTCTTTGAGGTCTTTATGTGTATTATTATTGTTTTTTTTTTATCATAATTATTTTTTATTTTATTAAAATTTATTTTTTGTTTTGCGTTTTAGTGGTAATGTATTAAAGTCCTACAAAAGCTCCAGAAGAAGCCACAATTGTGGTGCAACATGTAGAGGCAACCATTCTTTTGTTTTGTGACCACTGGGCTTTATTGTGCTCTTTTTTATATATTAAATTGTTTTTCTTTTTCTAAATTATGTCTGTTTAATAACAATTATTTATTTTTGTAATATCAATTCTCATTGATTGTGTGCACCTTCACACTCCAATCTTGTCCTTGTTAATATTTGAACATTTTTTTAATAGTTAATGTGTAGTTGATCTAATGACATGGGGGAGAGGTGAATGTGGACCACAAAACTCTTGACACTTTGGGTAAGCACTTAAGCACGAGGTGATCATTTTAACATGGTGGTGTGCAAGAAGACGTTATAGGATCTGTGCATTACAGTTGGACTTGCCTATCTGGTGAACATGTGGACGTTTAACTTTATTTATGTAAATGAACTCCCGATACATGTTTTTTCTTTTGTATTCAGTTGTTGGTTTTTATGTAAACTGCAATTATTAGGTATATTTAATGGTTATATAGCACATTTGTCTATGGTCACAAGGTAAAAAGCGCCACCCCATACTTTACTTTTTGACTACATAAATACTGGTGATTAGTCCTTTATGCTCTGCCAACCTTTTTAGACACAAATTCCATGGAATTGTACAGGTCCTCTTAATATAAAACATGAGATTGTGTTAAGTTAATAAGTACCAAAAATAGTCAGCCTGAAAATTGTGTACACTTTTGAAAATGGGGAAAAAATACAATACTCAAAACTGGAAATAGGTGATAACTTAACTACTACATCAGAGTTAAAGCCCAACTCTTGCGAAAAAAATAAAAATATCCCTTGCAGCTACAGGCAAAACAGTTTTACTTACCAAATCCTCAGCTCTCCCAGCAGGCAGTGCTCCCCCACAATTTCATTGGTGGACTGTTTTTGAGCATACTCATGTCCAGAGCAGAGCTATGGACCCTGCTCTGGTCTTGATGATGTAAGCAAACTAGACCAATGGAGCCTGGGAGTGCAGATGCTGCAGTGACTGGTTTAGCTGTGGAGGATCAGGTAAGTAAATCTCCTTTTATTGTTCATAAACAAGCAAATAACACATATAGTGCAGACACAGCCTCACTGTAAGGGATCATTTTTTTATTTGCCCAGAGTTAAGCTTTAAACTTAAACAATGGCCCAAAGATTATCGTCCTGCTTCTGGTGTGTGCAAGGATACCCAATATGTATCATGATATAGGAACTGAAGTCATGGTGTGTGTGTTTTTTACTTTTCTTCTTGTCTCAGTTATTTTTTAAAACAATTTTTAACTCCATTTTAAACTATCACAAGGAGGTTTTCAGACCCCCTCCCCTCAAAATGTGAAATTACAAAAAGGTAATGACAAGTACTCTTTATGGAGACATTGGGGTCAATTATACCCATGAAAAAAACAAAGAAAAACAAAAACGGAGTTAGTCTTACCGCCGGTAACTCTGTTTCCAGTAGTCTTCCAGGGCAGCCCTTGAGAGATGGAGCTCCTATTCCTACACAAGAAACACATTTCCATTAAATCATTTTTTAAGGCGGAACCTCTGGTCCCTGGTCAGTCATCCAAGAGAACCAAAGGCCGGAATCTGAAAGACATAAAACACAACACAGCCCCACATGGTTCAACATTAGGGGGGGGGGTTTGTGTCGGTAAGACTAAGTCAGTTTTTACCCCAGACCTCTTCCAGGTCAGCCCTTGAGAGGATATCAAAATACTCACCAGACTAGGGTGGGACAACAGCTTGGAGAACTTTCCTGCCAAAAGCCTGGTCCTAACTGGATATCAGATCAAGTCTGTAATGTTGGACAAAGGTAGAGAATCTTGACCAAGCTGCTGCCCTGCAAATTTGCTTTGGGGTGGCTCCCGCCTTCTCCGCCCACAAGCCCGCTGAAGCCCTTGTAGAATGAGCCCTTAAATTTTTTGGCGGCGTTACTTGCATAACTCTGTAGCACTCTATTATAGCTGACTTGATCCATCTGGCTAGCGTCTTCTTGGACGTTTGTTTACCTTTGTTTTCCTGCATACAGGACGATTAGAGCATCTGATGCTCTGAATTCATTTGTGACTTCAAGGTACTGCAACAGGCATCTAACATCTAAAAGGCTTAGTTCTTGCTCTTTACTATTAGAGCTACAAAAGGATGGTAGTATTATATCCTGAGATTTATGGAAAGTTGACATCACTTTCAGTGTAAATCCTGGATCCGTTTTAAAGAGGGGTTCCCATTTAAAAAAAAAAAAATTAAAAATCAGCAGCTACAAATACTGCAGCTGCTGACTTTTAATTGGACACCTACCTGTCCCAGGGTCCAGCGATGCGGGGGGATCAAAGCCACGCTCGTCCCCCCCTCCGCTCGGCGGCGCCGGCATTCTGACTGTGGGCGCCCGGCTGTGGCTTCACAGCCGAGCACGCACTGCGCATGCACGTGCCGCGCTGCGCCGCGCGCTGTCACTGGCCCCGCAATCATCTGGGACCGGTCACGTGTCCCAGATGATTGACAAGAGGGAGGGGAGAGAGGCGATCTCCCTTCCTGTGCCGAGGGAAGTGACGTCAGGAGCCCAGGCACCGAAGAAGGCAGACTACGAGGGACGCCCTAGCAACAGACATTTAGAGGTGAGTAAAAAAAAAATTTCCTCCAAATGTTTTTTTTTAATTTTTTTTAAACACGTTACTAATTTTTTTTTTTTTGGGTTGGAAATCCACTTTAAGAACAATTCGGTCATCGTAAATTCTGAGGAAAGGCTCTTGGATAGAGCCTGGAGTTCTCCTATCCTACGTACAGTAGTGATAGCCACGAGGGAGACAGTTTTGAGTGTCAGCAGGCGTGAAGAGGTCTCTTGTAGAGTGATGATCCCCCTAAGCACCACCGACAGATCCCATGTGGGACATCTTGTCTTTGGGTGGTCTGTATTTAGCCAATACTCTGCAAAATCGAGAGACCAACGGGTCTTCTTGTAGTGTCCGTTCTAGGTACACCGAAAGCACTGCTATCTGAACCTTCAGCGTACCGAGCGCTAGACCTTTATTAGCACCCTGCCGTAGGAATTCTAAGATAGTCAGCGTATTCCATCTTTTGTCAGTGCACCAGCTGTTAAATTTTTTCCAGGTCTTTCTGTAGATGGCCCTGGTGTTATGCCCCGTACACACGATCGGACATTCCGACAACAAAACCGTGGATTTTTTTCCAACAGATGTTGGCTCAAATTTGTCTTGCGTACACACGGTCACACAAATGTTGTTGGAAATTCTGAACGTCAAGAAAACGGTGACGTACGGCACGTATGACGAGCCGAGGAAAATGAAGTTCAACAGCAAGTGCAGCTCTTCTGCTTGATTCCGAGCATGCGTGGACTTTTGTGTGTCGGACTTATGTACACACGATCGGAATTCCCAACAACAAGTTTTGTTGTCGGAAAATTTGAGAACCTGCTCTCAAACATTTGTTGTTGCAAAATCCAACAGAAAATGTCCGATGGAGCATACACACGGTCGGACTTTCCGACAACAAGCTCACATCGAATATTTCCGTCGGAAATTCCGACCTCGTGTACGCGGCATTAGGCTTCCTGGCGCTCAAAAGCGTTGCCACCACTTTATCGGAGAGTCCTTTTTAAATCTCAGGATGCCTTCCTCAGTAACCAGGCCTCCCACTTGAAGCTTTCTTGCTTTAGGCCTGTTAGGGGTCACTGACACATCAGGTCGTTCCTGAGAGGAAGTAGCCACAGCTCGTCTGCTGAGAGACTGAGGAGGTGAGAGAACCAGGCTCTCTTGGGCCAATACCTTGCTATTAATATCAGTTTTAGCTGTTCCTGTAGGAATTTCTTTATCACTCAAGGAATCAGATGTACTGGAGGGAAAGCGTTGCACATTTTGAAATCCCAAGGATCCTGGAGTGCGTCTATCCCCCGAGGCTAGTCTTGTGGGTTTAGCAAGTAAAAAACCTTCACCTTGGCATTTCTTCGGGATGCAAAGATGTCAACTTTGGGTATTCCCCAGCAGGTTGTGATCTCTAAAAACACCTCTAGGTGTAACTCCCACTCTCTCTGGGAGATCTCTTGGCAGCTGAGGAAGTCTGTCACTTGATTGTTTTCCCCCTTTAGGTGAACCGCTGCTGGCGATAATAGATTCACTTATGCCCATCGGCAGATCGGATTTGAAAATGTAGATTAAAGAGGGGCTCCGGGGGCTCCGGGGGCTCCGGGTGCCCACGTTTGTTCACATACGCCACTGCCGTGGCATTGTCTGACAGTGTCAAGGTGTGATGACCTCTGAGCTGATCTTGGAAGTGTTCTATGGCTTTGGAGATTGCCATAAGCTCCCTCCAGTTTGAGGACACCCCAGCTTCTTCCGGGGACCACTTCCCCTGGGCAGGCTGACCTGCTAGGTGGGCTCCCCATTCCCAACTGCTTGCGTCTGTGGTCAACTTCTGCGAGGTTGGAAATGACCATGCCAGATCCTGGTTTAGGTTTGTGTGGATCCTCCACCACCACAGCGATCTTTTCACTGAAGCTGGAAGTAACAGTATTATGTCTAAATCTTCCTGTTCCTTCAGAAGAAAGGTTTGTAGAGGGCGTAGGTGATACTTGGCCCATTGAACCGCAGGGGTCGTTGAGGTCATCAGTCCCAGTACCAACATCAGCTCTCTGATAGATATTGGGAGGTTGTTCTGTATAGAGCTTACTCTCCTGGCAAGTCCCTGAATTTTTTCTTTCGGTAGGAACATCTTCTGCTCTGTGAAGTTGAGAAGATATCCCAGGAATCATATGTTCTGGGTAGGATGTAGGTTTGATTTTTCAATGTTTAAAATCCATCCTAAGGATTTCAGCCATAGTTGGGCTTCTGCCAGGTCTTTTGCAAGCTGTACCTCCGAAGGTCCCGCAAAGAGCAGGTCCTCCAGGTAAGGGACTACCATCATTTTCTTCAACCTCAGAGAGGCCAGGGCTTCTGCTAGGAGTTTGGTAAATATCCTCGGTGACAAGGATAGCCCGAAAAGGAAGCACCCTGCTTTGGAAATGATATCCCTTCCCCTCGATCTCCCCTGCCAACTTCAGGTATCTCTGGGAATCTTCTTGTATGGCAATGTGGAGATAGGCGTCCCTGAGATCCATGCTCGCCATGAAGGTTCCTGGTTGAAGAATATTCTAGACTGAGAATACAGATTCCATGTGGAATTTTTTGTATTGGATCGCTTGATTCAGGGGTTTTAGATTTAATATCAGTCTAAACTTCCCGGAAGGTTTTTTGACAACAAAAACGTGCGAGTAGTAACCTTTCCATTTTTTTTCCTCTGGGACTGGAGTAAGAACCTTCTTTTCTACCATTTCTCCCAGTAACAATGGGAGAGCTCTCACCTTCTCGGGATCCCTGGGAAGTTTCGATAATAGAAATCTCTCTGGAGGAACACTGTTGAACTCCAGGGAGTAACCCCTTGTGATTATATTTAGGACAAATCCATTGGCTGTTATCTTCTGTCATTGAGGTAGGAAGGTAGCCAGCCTTACCCCTACTAGCATTCTGTAGTCATTGTTTTGGGGCTTGGCTAGAAGAGCCAAAGAGGACAATACTCTTCGGCTTCCCCTTGTGACACGTCCAGTGCTTCTTGGGGTAATCTTTTTCTTCTTGCGGATGCTCTCGTCTTCCACGAAAAAAAACTTTTCGGTGGAGGTTTACGCTTTTTGGTCAGGAAGGTTTTCTTCCTGTCCGCTATTGTTTCTAGGGATTCGTCCAAGCCTGTTCCGAATAAAAGATCCCAGAAAAATGGGAGGTCCCCTGACCAAGTCTTCAGCCAAATAGCCTGCCTGGCTGCCACAGCTAAACCCCCTGATCTCGCTGGCAGTTTGACAAATTCTGCAGATGCATCTGCTATGTAACCAACCGCCTTGAAGAGAACCAGTAAGGTTTTCAGGATTTCTTCCCTAGGTGTTCCATTCTTGATATGGTCTTGAAGTTGGGAGAGCCAAAAGTTGAGGTTTCTTGCCTCACAAGTAGTGGCGAATGCAGGCTTCAGGCTAGCGACACTCGTTTCCAAGGCTCTTTTCAGGACAATGTCACCTCTCTTTTCCATACAATCCTTCAGATGCTCCAAGTCTTCAAAGGCCAACGAAGACTTCTTGGAGACTTTAGATAATGGAGCATCCAACTTGGGCTTCTTATTCCATACCACCTGTGGATCATCATCGAAAGCCACTTCATGTGGCCAGCTGCAAAGAAGGGCTTCTTTGCAGGTCCGCCTATTCATTCCTCACGATGTCCAACATCACCTGATGGACCAGGAATACCTTGGACTTTTTCTTCCTGAAACCCTGGTACATTAAATCGTGTTTCTACATCACCTAGGGACAATTTGTACTTGGGGCCCTTTTTTCTTCTCCCCCATATTCCTGCTCCGAATCGGAGCTGTCGGTGGCTATTTCGCTAACCGCGCCGCTACCCGTTAGTTCCCTCACTGTCTCCTATGACCCTGAGGTGACAGATCTTGGCAAGGCTATGGGAGAGGAACTTCAGAGGGAGCTGTTGGAGGTTTTACCTCTGAAATTAATTTTTTGAGATTCTTAAAAAAGCTAGAAGCCATGTCATCCCTCACAGATCCCAAAATTTGTGTAGATTGCATCTGTTTAACCAGCTTGTCTATGCACACTTGACACAGCAGTTCTGTGTATTCAAAGGGCATCTTGGTAGCACATTTTCCACACCGCTTCCTGAGAGTGGGCTTTGGCTCTTTAGGAGGCTTGGCCTATCAAAACATAAAACACAGGGGTCCATGGCAGTGAGAAAGGGTACACTCAACCAGCCAATACAGCGTGCACACCCAGTGACACCTGACTACCACCTGTAGTGCCCCAGCCTGCTAGAGACCACCACCATCTAGCCTGCTGTTCCCAAATTGGACAACAAAAGATCACCCCCTGGTGCCCACCTGTGTCCTGCTGGTGCCTGCATCCCTGGGACCCTGGGCAGATAAAAGGTCATTCTCCTCTTGCATCCTAGCCCTTTTTGGGGCGTCCACGGTGTCCCCTGCAGCCACGTCCACATAAATGGTACCAGCCGGCCATTCCAGCACCCCGCGCCTTTAAGGAGCTGGACCAGTTCCCTGGCGCGTGCTGATGACATCACCCTACCCCAGAAAAGATGCTTTGCGTTTTCCGGGTTAAGCGCCCTCCAGCCGCGGGTACACAACCCCCCCCACCGGAGCCAACAAAGGGATGGTGCATTGGCACCCCTCCCCACACCTGGGCTCAGAATCCGGGTCACGTCCTGCCCGCAGCCTAAGGAGGGTTGCCCATGGCCGCACACACAATCACCTCCATCAAAGAAAAATGGCTCCGGTAAGGCCCACTGACCCCGCCACTCAGAGGCTCCTATTCCTTCACCTGCTGCTGCACACATTGGACACCTGTCCCATGTCAGCCCTTGGGAGATGGGGCCTCTCCAGTCCTTAAGCAACATGTCTCCTCCGGATGGAGGAAACACTAATGCCGCATACACACGACTGGTTTTGCCGTCGGAATAAACTCCGAAGGTTTCTCCGACGAAACACCAAAGTCCGACCGTCCAGAATGAGGTGACATACAACATGTACGATGGGACTAGAAAAAGGTAGTTAAATAGCCAGTAGCCAATAGCGTCCATCTCGTATTTGCTTCAGAGCATGCGTTGTTTTTGGTCCGTCAGAACAGCATACAGACGAGCGGTTTTCCTGATAGGAATCGGTTCCGTTGGAAATATTTAGAACATGTTCCATTTCTAGGTCCGTCAGAATTTTCGAAAAAGAAAAGTCTGATGAGGCATACACACGATCGGAATAGATGATAAAAAGCTTCTGTCAGACTTTTTTGGACGGACATTCCGCTTGTGTGTATGTGGCATAAGACTGACCAGGGACCAGAGGGACTGCCTTAAAAAGGATTGAATGGCAATGTGTTTCTTGTGTAGGAGGAGGAGCTCCATCTCTCAAGGGCTGACCTGGAAGACCGCTGGGGAAAAAGAAAAATTGTATGAAGTTATACTACGTGACTTTATTTGCATCTTTCTCTACATTTACATAACATTTGTGTTTTTTTTCCCCCCCCACCTAGTTTAAAGTAGAGTTAAAACCCAAAAATGGAACTTCAGCTTTAAGTATCGGACACCACCTGACATGCCACATTTGGCATGTCATTTTTTTTGGGGTGGGGGGACCAGATACCCAGTTTTGACAGGTACCCAGCTCCCACTTCCTCCCCTGGTGCCACGGAGCCAGAAGGAAGTTCACCTCTCCCCCCTCCCTTCCTGCAATCTTCTGGGACATGTCACAGGTCCCAGGAGATTGCCTGGCCATTCACAACACGCAGCGCGGCTCGCGCATGCACAGTGTGTTCCCGGCTGTGAAGCCACAGCCGGGTGCCCACAGTTACAATGCCGGCGCCACAGAGAGGAGGGGGAGAGGAGCAAGGCTTTGTGCGCCCGCATCGCTGGACCATGGGTCAGGTGAGTGTCTGTTTATTAAAAGTCAGCAGCTACACTTTTTGTAGCTGCTGACTTTTAAATGGGTGAAACTTCGCTTTAAGATACGACATACCTCTTTTTTTCTCAAAAATTTTGCTGCATGAAACATTTTTGGAATAAAGATGAAAAAACGGTTTCCAAATACAAAAAGGAAATGCCCTTGGTGTGTGCTCTCTCCTGGTAATTACTAAAAGAATCCCTGCTCAAACCCGCCAGAATAGAGTAAACCCCTTCAACACATTCATAAGTTAAGTGATATCTTGAGACCCTAATAAAATATATCCATGGTCTATGCGGAGACACATCAGATCACACCTGTTCCACTTTACAGTTATATTTGATCTTTTTTTAATCAAACGAACAGTATTATGACTTTCATTCCATTTCCAATATTGTGCTCAGAAACCTTGAGCTAAAATAGTTCTCATGATTTTCCAACCTCCTCTCTTGGGACTAATGGTAGAAAGCCTAAAAGGCAAGTTTTAGATTCAATTACTTTCTGTGAGAGTGAGAAAATGATTCCATAGTAAAGACTGTGTCCTAAATTAAGTAGAGTGAGGAAATGTTAGAATCTGTCAGGTTTTTTTTTTTTTTTTGCTGTGTCTGTGTTGGGGAGACTTACTTCCTGTCATGGTGACCACACAATAAGTAGAGCAAATTGCTTAATCACTGACACAGATAACAGTACAAACCTGACTAACCCTTCCCCACTCTACTAAAGTGTTTGTAGCGGTCTTACATTGTATACATAAAGGAGTATGCCTACATCCCCATTGGTGTAATCTCAGTGAAATATGATAGTACATTTAGTAGAGGAAACTAACACCACATGGATTGTCACTCAAGCCTCAAACCAGTTTGTAGCTGTATAAGGACCCATCAACTGGTCTCAGCTGTCCCCAGATGAGGTTCATATACTTTCACTGGGTTTTAGATTTTGATCAGAGAAAAAAAAAGACAAAATTTTAGATACTGAAAGCTCAACTATTTACGCTTAAATTAATTCCACAGATTCTGCATGAGAAAAGGCTCCAATCACCATCTGAACTTGCTTTAATATTGTGGTGTCTAAAGTATTATGGCTTTATGGCTTATAACAATGTTTCTCAACTTCAGTCCCCAAGGCGCTCCAACAGGTCATGTTTTCAGGATTTCCCTCAGATGAAAACGGCTGTGTAATATCCAAGGCAGTGAAACTGCTCAAATCACCTGTGCAAAATAATCAAAAGCCTGAAAACATGACATATTGGGGCGCCTTGAGGACTGGAGTTGAGAAACACTGTCTTAGAACATCTCTTGACATGATCGACGATAGCCATGCATGGCTCAAATTTAGCTGGAGTCCACTGAAATTTGAGCCATGGGTGGATTTGCCAGCATCACCCGACTGGGTTGAAAAAAATGCATAAAAATTAAATCAGCCAGTTGTTAGTTGAACAGTCAAACAAAAAGACAGGGTTGTGCCACTCCAGGTGAGAGTAATGTTTCCCCCTAACCTTCAGGTGCAGGTCCAGTCCACAGTCTGGATGAATAGTCAAAGAAACAGGAAGAAGTTGACCGCACTCCAGGGTATGAAGGAATGAACATAAAATTTGATCAAATATAAAAATCCATCAAAATGACATCAATGCAGACACAGCAGAGATTGACGCATTTCACAAATCAAATTCGCTTAATCATAATCATGTCATTTTGATGTTCTTTAATAAAGTTATATCCATTCCTTCATACCCTGGAATGTGGTTAGTTGAACAGTGACTGCAACAATCAGGTGCAGTCACTGTTTGGTTATTCAGACAGCCACAGGAGCAGCGGCTGGCTGAACACTATTGTCAGGACCTGGTTCATCTGCTGGTGGCACTGTGCACCAGCGAGTGTCTCCCAGCAGCCAGCCAGTTCCACCTGGTCAAAGCTTTTGGGAGGGTACTTAAGTCCCACTTCTGCTATTACAGCTTGTGTCACTGTCTTGATTGCCATCCCGATGCCCATGTACCCTGCTGCTTACTCCTGGTCCTTGTTCCTTTGCCCAATCTTGATTCTCCCCTTCTTGCATTCCTGGTATTTTTGGTCACCCATGTCCCTCATTTTATATATAGTTAGTTGTTAGGTTTTTTCATGATTACTGGTGTGTGATTGTCTTTTGTTTCACTGCAAATAAATCGCACTTTAAAGTATAGATTTTATTTGATATGGGATTTGTATTGCGCCAAATGCGCTCCGTCAGGAGCGCGTCTAGGCGCACCAAGACCCTAAAATCAAGTGAGATTTCCAAAAGAACGTTAAAAAAGGAGCCTAGGGTGCCCAATAGGAAAGAGGTAGAGTAAAAACAGAGAAGAACCGGGGGGGGGGGGGGGGACTAACCCTCCAGATGGGGGGGAGGAAAAATGAGCATACAAAATCCATGTTTTTGTATGATTTCTATTCTTCATCAGATTATCCGTAGGCCTGGATGAAGAGGAAGGATTTTAAACCCTTCCTGAAACTCAGGAGGGAGGGTAAGGACTTTAGAGACACTGGAAGGGAGTTCCACAGCTCATTGCCCTTTGTAACCAGGCGTCTGTTACCAGTAAATTTTAGTCTGCTGATTGTCGGTTCTCTGAGAAGTAAGTTGGCCGATCGGAGTGGTCTTGATGGTACATGGTGAGGGGCCCATTGAGACAAATAAATTGGGCCCAGTTTCCGGTGTGCCCTATACATATAGCACATTGCCGTGAATAGTACTCACTTGGCGATAGGGAGCCAGTGCAGTTTTTCCAGCACGGGAGAGATGTGGTCTGTTCTGGCGCGTCCGGAGACCAGGCGAGCAGCTTGATTCTGAATTGCTTGCAATTTTTTTTGCCAATTCAATGGAAGTCCAAGAAAAAAGATGTTAGAGCAATCCAACCGGGAATGCACAAGGCCCTGTACAAGAGTCAGCCGGTTTTCATGCGAAAATAGATCTTTAATTTTCCGGAGTCTCTGTATATAAAAGTTGGAGTTTTTGATACAGAGTTTTGCATGAGGTATAAATGATAGGCAGGGATCAAAGATGATACCTAGGTTCCTGACCTGTTTTGCCGGCGTTGGGATGGGGCAGAATGAAGTGGGCCAGGCCAAGAGAAAATTGGTGGTTGATTGAGGACCCACCAGCATCACCTCGGTCTTTGCTTCATTGAGGCCTAGCTTGTTGTCGGCCATCCATTTTTGTATGTGAAGGAGGCCATTTCTCAGTTGTAGTTGCATATTTGGCCCATTGTCAGCATCAGCCAGGATCTGCGTGTCTTCTGCGTAGATCTGGCATGCTAATTTGTGTGTAGCAATAATGTCAGCGAGTGGGCGCATATAGCAGTTGAATAGCAGGGGCGACAATGCCGAGCCCTGCGGGACTCTATAGAGAAGTGGTTCCATTGGCGAGCTGCAAGCGTTCATCCGCACTTGATGGGTCCTATACGTGAGAAAGGATTGATCCAATGGAGGACAGTGCCACTACATCCAAAAATGTATTCCATGAGATCTCCCAGGATTTGATGGTCGATAGTGTCAAAGGCAGCGGAGAGGTCGAGCAGCACCAAGGCTGCCGACCCCCCCCCTGCAACCTTTCCCCTTAACAGGCGTTCGCGTATGTCGAGTGCGGACAGTTCAGTGCTACGTCCTGGCCTAAATCCCGACTGGGAGTCATGGGACAGGTCGTTACCCTCAAAGAAGCTTTGCATTTGTTGAAATACGACCTGCTCCAGGATCTTCGCCAGAAAGGGGAGATGAGATATAGGTCTGAAATTAGTGAGCAGATAAGGGTCGAGTGTGCTCTTCTTCAACAAGGGGGAGACAATGGCATGCTTCAGTCCCCCTATTTTTAAAGATAGATTCACTATCCTTGTAATTTCTGGGGCCAATTTATCTGCATTTTTCTTCATAAACCATGCGGGACAGATGTCATTTGGAGAGCTTGAAGGTTTAAGCTTGGACATAATATTGGATATCTCTTCCACTAAAGTAGATGAAAATGAGCTAAAAACTGGAGGAGCTCTTATTAGTACCGGAGGGTCAAAGTCATCAGGCAAGATTTTGTCCTGGTTATGGATTTTTTTAATTTTTTCCCCAAAGGAAGACTGAAGCGCAGAGCATAATTCCATAGATGGGACAATCTTAGAATAAAATTTTTTCGTTTCAAATATGTCCCTAACCAATGAGAATAATTCCCGAGGCTTGTTCGAGGCTTGCATTATTTGATCGTTATAATAGGATCTTTTATGGCGTTTTACAGCCTTTGTGTAGCCTCGACAATAGACCCGATACGGGTCCCGGGGCAGTTTTGACTTAAGCCACTTTCTTTCCAATATTCGTCTTTTATGCTTAAGTAAGTTGAGACTAGGGACATACCAAGGGCTTGACTTAGAAAGTCTTGGGCGCCTAATTACTATTGTCAATGGGGCCAGGATGTCCAGACTTGCCTTGATTCTTAACTCAAATTCATCTAGGGATCTTTCCAGCCTTTCAATCTCGGTTTCTAAAGCCGGAATTCCAATTTCTCTCTCTTCATTTACTAGGAGTGGCTGTCCCTGATGGTAGTCGTAGCGTGTTTTAAAGTCTTCGACTGTTATATTTTTTAGTTTCTGAAATGGAGCAGATTTTGTCATACAATTTGCTTTGGGGATTTTTATTGGTGCAAAATCCAAGAGGTTAAAGGTAATCATACTATGGTCTGACCATCCCACCTTATGTGCTATAACATTGAAAGCTTCCGTGCCATGAGTAAAAAGGGCATCTAGCATATGGCCCCTTATGTGTGTGATCATGGTGGATGTCAGGGTAAAGTGGAGGCCATCTAGGTCACCTATGAGATCCTGGGAGTCACAGCTTGTGTTATCCTCCAGCCACATATTCATGTCTCCCTGGAGGACGACACAATCCGATTGTAGACACAGGGACATCATTAGTTCAACTAAGTCAGCATGGAAAGTACCTGCTGGACCAGGTGGACGATAGACAGTGGCTAATACAAATGAAGAGGAGTCACTTACTTTATACCTCATCACTAGGTGTTCAAATGAACTAAACTCAGGTGTTTTTAGCTCAATGCAATTCAAACAGTCATCATGAATCACACAAACCCCCCCTCCCCTCTTGTATTCTCTATTTTTAACTAAAATCTTAAAATTTCGGGGAAGTAATTCTTCTAAAACTGACTTATAATTCACATTAAACCAAGTCTCTGTGATTCCTAAAATGTGAAATTTCTCTGACTCTAGCATGTCAAAAATTTCCGAACAATGCTTAGTGGCTGAGCGGGCATTAATGAAGGCGGCCCTTAAAGTCTCAAAGGTAGATGATTTTGCCGATGTACTTTTCGGCTGTTTGTCCCTCTTTTTATGTTTCCGGGGGCACCAGATTTTTATTTTCGATGCAGTTAAGTTGAATGTCTCTTAAAATTGCAGTATGTTGATTATTGAGTGAAATAAGCAACGACCTTGAGTAGATTAAACGGTGTGCGGTACTCAGTTTTCCTGTACCATATCCAGAAGTTTGTGGCCCATCTGCCCTGTCCAGCCCGGCCCAGACGGGCACCGACGGGCTTGCCTCTGGCGCGCCTGCGGCGCACCCGCTTGGCGTGGGGGCGTCATCATGTTTATAGCAAGTCCCGGTGGTGAGGAGGCGTGGCCAAGTCACACGTCCTGTCACACTGGTTGCCAGGCAGCGGGACGCTGGATGGACTGGCTACGCTATGCAAAGCAGCAAGGTAAAATCTGTTAACACAGTCTTTAGAGGAGAGTTCAACAGTGCAGCAGCAAGCAGGTGGAAGCTGTTAACACAGTCTTGAGAAGAGAGTTCAGCAGTGCAGGGACGAGGAGGTGAGACACATAAAGGGCCACCCTGAGCTCATTCCAAAAACTCAGGTCTGTAGTTTATGCTCGGCGCGGGGGCGCCATGATGTTTATAGCAAGGGCCGGTGGTGAGGGGGTGTGGCCAAGTCGCACGTCGTGTCGCACTGGTTGCCAGGCAGCAGGACGCTGGATGGACTGGCTACGCTATGCAAAGCAGCAAGGTAAAATCTGTTAACACAGTCTTTAGAGGAGAGTTCAACAGTGCAGCAGCAAGCAGGTGGAAGCTGTTAACACAGTCTTGAGAAGAGAGTTCAGCAGTGCAGGTATGAGGAGGTGAGACACATAGGGGGCCACCCTGGGCTCATTCCAAAAACTCAGGTCTGTAGTTTATGCTCGGCGCGGGGGCGCCATGATGTTTATAGCAAGTCCCGGTGGTGAGGGGGCGTGGCCAAGTCGCACGTCATGTCGCACTGGTTGCCAGGCAGCGGGACGCTGGATGGACTGGCTACGCTATGCAAAGCAGCAAGGTAAAATTAGATAGATAGATAGATAGATAGATAGATAGATAGATAGATAGATAGATAGATAGATAGATAGATAGATAGATAGTGTGTGTGTGTGTGTGTGTGTGACGATAGAGATATATAACACACACACTTTTTTTTTTTTCTCTTTGGGGTCCCAGTTTCTGGTCTCCCACCCACTGCATGTTTCCGTGGATGGAGAAATCTATGCATGTATGACTGGCCTGAAAGAAAAGTGGTGGAGTCAACCAGATCCTAAGACACAGATAGTAATTGGCAGTAAGTGGCTGTGTCTAAAGCACCTTAAAGAGGAGGTCCAGCCCCCCCACAAAAAGTTAAGTCAGCAGCTACAAATACAGTAGCTGCTGACTTAATATATGGACACTTACCTGTCCAGGGAGCCCACAATATCGGCACCCCAGCCGATGTTCAAATCGGTCATTGGGTGCAGCCACCACCATTCCTGGTAAGTGAACCCGACGTGGAGCGCGCTGCGCTACTTAGCCTGGCAACGAAGGAAGGAGGCCAAACTTCCGAGAGACAGCATCGTCTCCAGAAGTGGAAAACTGTACCTGTCAAAAACAGGTACCTGTTCCCCCTCCCCCATGAAAGGTGCCAAATGTGGCACCCGGAGGGGGGATGAGACGGATAAGCGGAAGTTCCACGCACCTGTATGTCATTTGCTTTTAGTGGTTATACAGGCAGGCATCACCCCGGTACCATTTTTTTAGAGCTAGCAGTCAGCCGCTCGGCCGTTATCCGTAGCAGCGGGGAGGGACATTCCCCCTCTCCTGCCACCTTCCGCCACTCTGCCTCGGTCTCCCGCTTCACCGGGAGATCGGAGCGACCATCCGGCACGTCCGCCGGCTGTTTGGAGTCTTCAACGAAGCCGGAAACAGCTGCGATTGAGTCTCCTATATAAAAACATGGAAGTGATGCCGCTCCCGGTTTACTGGGCTGCCAATGGCGCAGTTTAAAAAAAAAATTACAGTATTCCAAAACGCCGATTTTGGAGTTTTAAATACTTTGAAGTGCAAAGGAGGGATTTGGGGTCTTTTACACCTGTCACCGCTTTTTACTGTCACAAGGGAGATTCCTTGTGACAGCAATAAAAGTGATCAGATTTTTATTTATTTTTTTTAAAAGGGACAGTGTTCAATAAAAAATAAAATAAAAATTAAAGCGCCCCATCCCCGTGAGTTTGCACACCAAAGAAAACGCATATGCAAGTCACTCTCGTAAATGTAAATGGTGTTCAAATCACACATGTGAGGTATCGCCGCGATCGCTAGAGCGAGAGCAATCATTTAAGCAAAAGACCTCCTCTGTAATTCTAAACAGATAACCGTTAAAAAAACGTTGTCTGTGGAGATTTTAAAGTACTGTAGTTTGTTGCCATTCCACGAGTGCGTGCAATTTTAAAGCGTAACATGTTAGGTATCTATTTTTTCAGCATAAAATCAACTTTCACGATATGTGTAAAAATTGGGCAAACTTTATGGTTTTCTTATTTTTTTATTAAAAAAACGTTTTTTTCCCAGACAATCGCGTTTGAAGGACCGCTGCGCAAATATCGTGTGATATAAAATATTGCAAGGATGGCCATGTTATTCTCTAGGGTCTTTGCTAAAAAAATATATATAATGTTTGGGGGTTCTAAGTAATTTTCTAGCAAAAAATACTGATTTGAACTTGTAAGCAACAAGTATCAAAAGTAGGCCTGGGGCTGAAGAGGTTAACCACTTTCTGCCTGGCCTATAACAGAATGACGGCCGGGAAGTGGTCCTGTTATCCTGACTGGGCGTCATAAGACATCCAGCAGGATAACATGCCGAAGCGCGATCGCCGGGCCCCCTTCGGCATGTTTAAAATTGCACGCACTCGTGGAATGGCAACAAACTACAGTACTTTAAAATCTCCACAGACAACGTTCAGTGTGACACACCGCATCTCTGATCGTGATAAGAAGCCTCTGACAGAGGCTTCTTACCACGTGATCAGCTGTGACCAATCACAGCTGATCGTCGCGAGAACCAGGAAGTGTCGGTAAACGGCATTCCTCGGTTCGCGCTGACAGGGAGAGCCGATCGGCGGCTCTCCCTGTCAGAGGGGGGGTCTGTGCTGATAATCAGCACATTGATTATCAGCACAGCCCCATCAGATGTGCCAATCAGCTGCCAATCAGTGCCCAGCAGTGCCCCAATAATAAAGTCTGCCAGTGCCCACCACAGTGCCAATCAGTGCCCATCACAGTGCCAATCAGAGCCCACCACTGTGCCAATCAGTGTCCATCACAGTGCCCAGCATTAATACCTGCCAGTACCTGCCCAATCAGTGCTGCCCATCAGGGCCATCTATTAGTGTCCATCAATGCCACCTGTCAGTGCCAATCAGTGCCGCCTATCAGTGCCAATCGGTGCCGTCGGTCAGTGCCCATCAATGTCGCCTGTCAGTGCCCATCAGTGCTGTCTGTCAGTGCCCATCAATGCCGCCTGTCAGTGCCCATCAGTGCCGCCTGTCAGTGCCCATCGGTGCTGCATATCAGTGCCACCTGTCGGTGCCCATCAGTGCTGCATATCAGTGCCGCCTATCAGTGCCCGTCGATTCTACATATAAGTGCCTCCTCATCAGTGCCCATCAGTGCCACCTTATCAGTGCCAACTCATTAGTGTCCATCGGTGCCGATTCATCAGTGCCCATCAGTGCCGACTCATCAGTGCCCGTCAGTGAAGGAAAAAACAAAATTTTATAACAGAAACAAAGGAAAACGTTTTTTTTTTCAAAAATGTCGGTCTTTTTTAGTTTGTTTAGCAAAAACTAAAAACCGCAGAGGTGATCAAATACCACCAAAAGAAAGCTCTATTTGTGGGAAGAAAATGATAAAAATTTAGTTTGGGTACAGTTTTGTATGACCGCGCAATTGTCATTCAAAATGCGACAGCGCTGAAAGCTCAAAATTGTCCTGGGGAGGAAGAGGCAAAAGTGCCTGGTATTGAAGTGGTTAATGAAGCTTCATTTGATTAACACCACATACATTACAAAAAGTGGTAGTTTTGGAGAAACCAATATAAAACATTGCATGCTCATAAACTTCCCCTTTCAAAGTTGATCATATGCCACTATAGATCCAGCCCAAGCATCAGTGGCGGCTGATGCTCAAAATTTTTGCAAACAAACTGAAAAATTCTGAAAAAAACCATTAATTGCAGCCTCACTGTGCCCATCATTTGCAGTCACTGTGCCCTATAAAATGCAGCCACTGCGCCATCAATTGCAGCCTCTGTGCCCATCATAAGCAGCCTATGCCCATCAAACAGCCTCTGTGTTCATCATATGCAGCCTGTGCCATCATATGCAGCCTGTGCCCATCATATGCAGCCTCTGTGCCCATCTTATACAGTCTGTGCCCGTGATATGCAACCTGTGCCCATGATATGCAGCCTGTGCCCATCATATGCAGCCTGTGCCCATCATATGCAGCTTCTCTGCCCATCATATGCAGCTTCTGTGCCCATTATACGCAGCCTGTGCCCATCATATACAGCCTGTGCCCATCATATACAGCCTCTGTGCCCACCATATGCAGCCTGTGCCCATCATACAGCCTCTGTGTCCATAATATGCAGCCTGTGCCCATAATTTGCAGCTTCTGTGCCCATCATATGCAGCATGTGCCCATCATATGCAGCCTGTGCCCATCATATGCAGCCTGTGCCCATCATATGCAGCCTGTGCCCGTCATATGCAGCTTCTGTGCCCATTATATCCAGCATGTGCCCGTCATATACAGCATGTGCCCATCATATGCAGCCTGTGCCCGTCATATGCAGCTTCTGCCCATCATATGCAGCATGTGCCCGTCATATGCAGCTTCTGCCCAATATATGCAGCCTGTGCCCATTTTATGCAGCCTCTGCCTAACATATGCAGCCTCTGTCCCCATCATATGTAGCCTGTGCCCATCATATGCAGCTTCTGTGCCCATCATATGCAGCCTGTACCCATCATATACAGCTACTGTGCCCATCATATGCAGCCTGTGCCTATCATACAGCCTCTGTGCCCATAATATGCAGCCTGTGCCCATAATATGCAGCCTGTGCCCATAATTTGCAGCTTCTGTGCCCATCATATGCAGCCTGTGCCCGTCATATGCAGCTTCTGTGCCCATTATATGCAGCATGTGCCTGTCATATGCAGCCTGTGCCCATCATATGCAGCCTGTGCCCATCATATGCAGCCTGTGCCCATCATACAGCCTCTGTGCCCATAATATGCAGCCTGTGCCCATAATTTGCAGCTTCTGTGCGCATCATATGCAGCATGTGCCTGTCATATGCAGCCTGTGCCCATCATATACAGCTTCTGTGCCCATTATATGCAGCATGTGCCCGTCATATGCAGCTTCTGCCCAACATATGCAGCCACTGTGACAAGCCCCCCCCCACCCGCTTGCCCGCCATCACACCGGCACTTACCCCATCCGGGTGACGGGAAAAAAGGAAGGGGGTGCCCCAAGGGGATGGTGTGGGTAAAAGGGTGGACAGGATATTGGCAATAGAATCATAGAAGATGTATATAAAAATATACATTTTATTGGATAAATATATACAAAATAGAATAGAATATACAATAAACATCAATCATGAAATTGAAGTACATGTACAATAGAAATCAGCAGCTAATTGGATGTTGAGAGCACACAACATTACTAGACTGGAAGTCGATTGAATATGGTGGTCACAAGTCCCAACATGTTTCAGAAACAGAGAAAAGCCAAAAGGCTAAACAGACTCTATATTCATGCTGGTAACATTCTATTGAAAATAGGGGGGTTTATAAATAAGTACATAGGTAGCAAATCTTAGTATAGTTAGTTATAAATCAATGTATATAAATATAGCGATTAATTTCAGCACTGGCGGAAAAACAGGGAACGGGGAGATATTTGCAAAAATGGATCAAAGTACTCACAAGACATATATTCCTAGACAGTGTTGCACAGCATTGTTCGGATAGATGGTCCCTAACGCCTCAGACGGAAGGCTAAAATCGCATGGCAATATTCAGCAGATGAAAGCATAGAGGCATTTTATACTTTTAAAGGATTTTGGAAGATTCCCAGAGCACAAATAGTAGGTGGTTGAGGATCCGGGTGATGGCAGCGGGCTGGGGGATGGGCAGGCGACGGCTCCTGCATCCCGTGTGTCTCCTCCTCCATACCGCCCCCGGGCTGGTGTGTGCTCGTCCTCTCCCCCTGTGTCAGCGGCGGTAGCGGAGGAGTCCGATCCTCCAGCTTCCTCCCCTGTGAGTGTGTCTCTTCTGCCAAAGCTTTGGCCAATCGGGAAACAGGTCTCACTGACCTGCCTCCTGATTGGCGGGGAGGCACTGTGGTGTAAAAATGGTAAAAATTAATTCGCTATGGTAACACAACAGGGTGGGATCAGGGCGCACTCTCTGTGCCCCAAGCCCACCCTTTTTTAAAGCCTATTAGAGCCTCAGGCTCAAAAAAAAAAAAAAAAAACACACCCCCGCCCACGCTGCCATAGGAGTCTGGCGTCCTGAAAGGGGCTGGGTGCATGGATCAGGAGGTGGCGGCAGGGATTAGGGGGGTGGCGCCCGTGCATCCACAATGCACGGGCCGCCCCTGAAACTGAGCTCCCTGCACTGCTAGGTCCAGTGGTGACTGCAGAGCATTGCTGCTAGAGGGAGTGGGGGGAGAGTACATGTACAGGAGACCAGCCTGCCTAGGTGTCCTCTCCTCTCCCATGTGTTTCCTCCTTCCCGCCGCCACTTTCATCCAGCAGGTAGAAGACAGAATGTCCGAGCAGAAGACAGAAGCTGTCCATTCTTTTAAGTTAAAATGCCTGTGATTTGTTGTTAGGGGTGGTCCTAGCAACAAATCTTCTGTCTGTTAAATGGAAAGTTGAACATCTCCTGCCCTCTGCTCGAACATGCCACATCCTCTGTCTTCTACCTGCTGTGTGAGGCAAGGGAGGGCAGCTGTCTAGGAGACTGGTATACAGGGAGGGGCACTGTGGAGGAGACTGGTATACAGGGAGGGGGGCAGCTGTGGAGGAGACTGGTATACAGGGAGGGGGGCAGCTGTGGAGGAGACTGGTATGCAGGGGGGGTGTGGAGGAGACAGGTGCAAGGAAGTGGGACGGAGGACACTGATGTAAAGGGGGAAGGTCTGTGATGTAAGGAGGGTGGCTGTGATGTGAAGGGGGAAAGAGGGCATTGATGTAAAGAGAGCTGTGATGTAAATTGGGGGAACTGGATGTAAAGAGGTCTGTGATGTAAAGCAGGCACTGTATTATAAAGGGGTGCTGTATTGCCACTATTTGTCTTCAGGCCGGTTCCAGAGGAGCAGGTGGCTGAAGAAATAGGTGGAGAGGTGACACAAAAAACTCCACCCCACCATATACATGGGCAGGGCAAAAGGGGGGGCGGCAAAATTTGGTTTCGCCTAGGGTGCCAAAAATCCTTGCACCAGCCCTGCCTACAGTCAAGCATGGTGGTGGGAGTGTCATGGTCTGGTGCTGCATGAGTGCTGCTGGAACTGGGGAGCTACAGTTCATTGAGGGAACCATGAATGCCAACATGTACTGTGAAATACTGACGCAGAGCATGTTCCCCTCCCTTCAGAGACTGGGCCACAGGGCAATATTCCAACATGATAACGACCCCAAACACACCTCTAAGATAACCACTGCCTTGCTAAAGAAGCTGAGGGTAAAGGTGATGGACTGGGCAAGCATGTCTCCAGACCTAAACCCTATTGGGCATCTGTGGGGCATCCTCAAACGGAAGGTGGAGGAGCGCAAGGTCTCTAACATCCACCGCCTCTGTGATGTCATCATGGAGGAGTGGAAGAGGACTCCAGTGGCAATCTGTGAAGCTCTGGTGAACTCCATGCCCATAAGGGTTAAGGCAGTGCTGGAAAATAATGGTGGCCACACAAAATATTGAAACTTTGGGCCCAATTTGGACATTTGTACTCTTTTGTTGCCAACGGTTTAGACATTAATGGCTGTGTGTTGAGTTATTTTGAGGGGACAGCAAATTTACACTGTTATACAAGCTGTACACTCACTACTTTACATTGTAGCAAAGTGTCATTTCTTCAGTGTTGTCACATGAAAAGATAGAATAAAATATTTACAAAAATGTGAGGGGTGTACTCACTTTTGTGAGATACTGTGTATGTGTGTATATATATATATATATATATATATATATATATATATATATACACACCGTATTTATCGGCATATAACACGCACAGGCGTATAACACGCACCTTCATTTTAGGAGGGAAGTTTCAGGAAAAAGACTTAAATTTTATATTTCAATATGTTTATTGAAGTAACAATATTGTACAAAGCACAAGTGATAAAAACAGGAATGAAAATCGAGCACTCTCAAGTAGTGCTACTTTTTCAAATAATCATAAACTTAGGACCTGTGGATAATAAACAGTAGACATGTGCATTCGTTTTCGTCTGAATGCATTTTCGTCCGAATTTCAGGTATTTTCGTTATCGTTTGTTAAAACGATAACGAAAGTGCAGGATCCGAAAAATGAAAGATCCGACATAAACAAATGCTTTATTTTCGTTTTCGTTGCTACAACAGTTTGATATAGATATGATGATGACACTAACAATCTGTGTCCATCAAACCTGTGGTCGAATGTGCCTAACCTTAACTCTGTTAGTCCAAGATTATTCTACATAGAGAGAAAAGATTCGACATAGAGAGAAAAGATTCGACGTAGGGGAGAAAAGATAAATAAAAATAATGATGATGATGAATGTTATTGGCTGATTGTAACCAAAGAGGAGGAGCAGTAAAATAGCTAGAACTAAGTACACACGTACTTTGGCTTATGGTGTCTGTTGAACGTTCTAAGAAGATTCGACGGAGCAGGTAAACTATACGGCGTCATACAGTTTAGCTGCTCCGTCGAATCTTCTTTGAACATTCGACAGATACCATAAGCCTTCAATGACAGATTCGACCTTAATTTGGATTTTCGGACGAATGCAATTTTTAACGAAAAACTAGATAAATAAAAACGAATTTCGGGAGTAACTAAATAAATTTATTTTTCGGACGAAAACGAAATTCCGAAACGAAATATTTCAGTGTGCACATGTCTAATAAACAGAGCAAACTCAACGCAAAATGCGTTTGGCGGGAGTGCCAATTAACATAGCTATGTAACACAATATGTAACACAAAATATTAAGTCATTCACTGTAGAGTCAAAAAATGCATTTCTAACCGAGTAGGGACCGGTTACAGGTTGTCCCATCAAACTACTTTAACTTATAGCATTAGGAATGACTTGCACAGGGAGAAAAATGTATGTTGTAAGGAACAGAGGGGAGGAAAGAAAGGGGGGGGGATTGGGAAGGGTAGGGAGGGGGAGGGAAAAAGGGAACCCCTGTATACATTTCTACTAGTATCATGTCAGCATAGAGATATATGTTCTGTCATAGCATCTTATAGTTAGCAACAATAACCAGATCAACATGAATTTTTATTTTTACGTTGAACAAAGGTTTTTATTAATCAACTGGTGCATACATGTTATGTTTGCTGTTACATATAGACTTAGTAACTGATACATTGAGTGTTATACAGTCTGTAATTAAGATAACTGGTACATTGTTTTCGTCATGTGAGTATATTCTACAAGTATACATTTAGTGCATAGGAACTACATATTGCGGCGTGTGTCTAAGTATTCATTTTAAGCTAATTTGGTTTTATTATACACAGGTATCAGATTCCCGGAGCTAGCGGTCCCATATCTTGTTGTATTTGTTGGGGCACCCTCTGTTAATATATATGCATTTCTTATACGGCAGGGTATTATTCACTTCTATTTTCCATTCTACTATTTTGGGAGGCGTTTGTCTCATCCATTTTTTAGCTATGATTTTTCTTGCTGCGAACAGCGTCTCATGAAGAAATGTTTTTGTATATTTATCAATTGTGTCTGGTATTATACCAAGAAGGCATTGTTTTGGGTCTAGTGCTAGGGGTGAATCCATTATATTGTGTATAAATGTCACGATTTGTTTCCACAAGCCTTGAATCTGTGGTAGATTGGGTGCGTTTGTATCTTGCCACTCTAAGGGGTGTGAGGTATGCCCTGTGCAGAATGTAAAGATGTAAAGTTGATACAATAAGACAAAAGTCGATACAATAGTTTGGGGGACACGCCTTACAAGACTACAGTGCCTCCTCCCACTCCTCATCCTCTATTGGTCCCACCTCTCTTTCCCATCTGGGTTTCAGGTCGTATGCTATTTTAGTAGAGATGGGGGTTGAGAGCATGTTGTAAAATGCTGAGATCAGTTTGTGGGGGTCCGTGTTCTTAATTACTGCCATAATGACATTGGGTGTAGGGTGTGGGACAGAGTCAGGAAATTGCGATTGTGTCGCATGGCGGAGTTGTAGGAATCTAAAGAACATTCGATTTTGAATTGTAAATTCTTCTTTAAGTGAATTGAAAGTTTTAAGGTGCCCGTCTTTTAGTAGCTGATGCAGATAGAATATTCCCTGCATGGACCATATACTTGTGTCATGAATTTTGTTGAATTCGGGAAGGTTCTTGTTGTGTCATATTGGCGTGTAGTCATTGAATTGTGGGATTTCAAGTTTGGAAGCGGCTAAGTCCCATATTTTCCTGTAGTGATATAGCATGGTTTGTCTATTTTCCGCTGGTTCCGTCCCTCCCCGAGCCCGATGTTGTTGCGCATATCGAGTCCTTGGTGTGTTGTGCCCATTTTGGACATAGGAGCGTGAGAAATCTCTCGCTATCCGTTTTATCCAAGTGAAAGAGCTGTGACAGTTGTGATGCAATGTAATATAGGTTAAAGTCAGGGAGACCTGTGCCACCAAGGTCAGTTGGGTTCTTGAGAGTTTGCCATGCCAGTTTGTGTCTGTTGGTTCCCCACACAAAGGGCTTGAGAAGTTACTCCAGAGATTTGAAATGTTTCAGGGGTAAGTAAACTAGAGTATGCCATAGGACATACAGTATTTTAGGAAGTAGGATCATTTTAATTAAATTTATGCGGCCCCAGGTCCCAAGTGGGAGTCGGGACCAGATCCGTACTTTAGTTTTAACCAGGGAATGGAGAGGGTCTATATTAAGGAATATGTAGTCTGTAGGGGATCTGGATATATGGATCCCCAGGTATTTAATGACAGTAACTCTCTGTAGTGGTAGTCTGGCTTGGGATTCTGGGGGTGGGAAGCTATCGATTGGTAGAATTTGGGACTTATCCCAATTTATTTTCAGTCCTGAAAATGTTCCGAATTGTTCGATCGTGTGGAGAGTGGTATGTAAAGATGGGCCTGAGTCTGCTAAAAATAACAGCGTTTCATCTGCATACATACTGATTTTTTCAATTAAGGAGCCCATTCTCAGTCCTTTAATCTCTGGGTTTGCTCGGATGGACATTGCAAGGGCATACAATAGTGGGGATAAAGGGCAGCCCTGTCTCGTGCCTCTGCTAAGGTCAAACATCCGAGACAGCCGCCTGTTGGCTACCACCTTGGCTTTGGGTGCCTGGTATAGTAGTTGAACCCACTTAATATATTTGGGACCGAAGCCATAGCCCTCCAAGCATCTCCAGAGATACCTCCACTCCACCGAGTCGAAAACTTTTGCTGTATCCAAAGTCACTACAACTCGTGAACCAACCTCCTCATGTGTGGCCTGTATATTTATGTATAGTTTCTGGAGATTAAACGAGGTACTGCGACCAGACATGAAACCTGCTTGGTCTGTATGTATTAGGGATGACCTGACTGAGCCTGATGGATAGTACTTTGGCCAATATTTTGATGCCAATCTGTAATAGGGATATGGGGCGGTAAGATTCTGGGTATCCCGGGTCTTTTCCTGGTTTGGGGATGAGGACTATTGTTGCCTCTGTCATGGATGGGGGTAAAGTCTCGGGCTCAAAGAGATGGTTGTATAAAGCCAGTAATTAAGGTGTGAGTATTTCACTAAATTAGGAATAAAACTCAATTGGGAGCCCGTCTGATCCAGGGAATTTAGACCTTGCGAAACTGGCGATGGCAATTGTGATTTCGTCTGTGGTGAGGGGTGCCTCTAGTAGGTCTATCTGTTCTTTCGTCAGTTGTGGGAAAGTCAAGAAAGAGGGACATTGATTGCGTCTCAGTGGGGACTGTGGTTTTGTACAAGTCGGTAAAGAAGTCTCTAAACATGGAGGTTACCATGGGTGGGTATATTATTTGTTGTCCTCCAGGGTCATGTAGTGTGATAACCACCGGGGGTCTATCTTCACTGTGCACTAAGTACGTCAATAACTTGCCCGCTTTTTCCCCATATTCAAACATTTTTTATTTAGAGAAAAAGGTTTTTGTGTTGCTTTTTGAAATTGTAGCTGGGTGACTACTCTAGTTTGTATTTTGAGCAGGTTTGCATTTGCGGGGCTCAGGGTGGTGGCAAAGTCTCTCTCAGAGGAGGATAGGTCCGCCATCGCCTTACCGAGGGCACTGGCGGAATTGGCCTTAATTTTATTGATGTCGGTAATTAGCATTGAGCAAGCGAAAAGCTTAAAGGAGTCACATACTGCGGAGGGTGATGCTGACTTGTCATGTTGTAACTTGTAAGTAACTCTCCACTTACTCGCAAGCTTATCATCCTCCGGTAGGAGAGATAGCCAAATTGGGTTCAAACGCCAGGATCGTGGTGGTTTGTCGATGGGGATGTTTAATGTGATCCAGTAGGGACTATGATCCGAAAGTATTCTGGGGCAGAATGCAGCCTCTAGTAGTCGCGGTGTCAGTCTGTGGGAAATGAGTGTGAAGTCTATGCGGGACATGGAGTTATGAGAGGATAAGAAACCCGAGTACGATTTTGTTTGTGGGGACTTGTGGCGCCAGGTATCTGTTAAATGAAAGGTGGAAAGGATCTTGTAGAACCTAGTTTCATTGGGAGCATTCAAGGTGGGCAAAGTCAGTTGTAGCCTGTCCAGGGTTGGATTTAGTGTGGTATTAAAGTCACCCAGCCAGACTGCAGATATTGCAGGGTGGCGGGCCATGAACGACAGTCCCTCTTTAATTATGGTGATGTTAAATGGGGGTGGCACATAAAAGGCCAGTATGAGGAGGGGTTCCCCGTGTAATTTAGCTAGGAGAAATACGTATCGTCCTTGTGGATCAGTGGATAGTTCACATAACTCGAAATGTACAGATTTAGCTATCAAGATTGAGACTCCCCTGGCATGGGATGTGTGAGTAGAATGATACGCCCATCCAACCTATGGGCGGTGAAGTGTCATCTGGATGCTCCCCTCAACATGTGTTTCCACCAAGGCTATCACATTGGCATGCTGTTTCTTGAGGAATGTGAAGACTGCTGCATGCTTAATTTTCTCACGCATGCCCCTCACATTCCACGTCAGAAATTTTAGAGATGCCATTGGTAGAACTTTTTGAAATCTAATGACACAGTGATGCAATTTTTTCTTTGTGCGTAAGGCACTTAGGTTCCTAATATTTAGACATGGATGCATCAATATTGTATCACACAACATATATTAACACTCACATGAACATGGTCTTCGAAATGTTACCTGTTTTCTGTGGTTAGTATGCACAAACAAGTTAAACAAAACTGTAAACAAATTAACTCCCACCCCCTCCCTGCCCTGCACTTTCCCAAACTGGTGTGGGCGTATTCCCTTAACTTGTGTCCAACTGGGAAACATTTCATCTTCCAGGTTGTATAGAAGATGTAGTACATCTGGCTGAGTCTCTGGGGTCTGAGTAGGTCAAGGGATATCACCCATATCAGTAGTTCAAGGTATGTTATAGATATTCGATCCCCTTGTTTCCCTTCAAAGACAGCTAGCGTGCTCCAGAGAAAACTCCAGTAAACATGATACTGCTTCCCAGTGGTGTGTGGGGTAAAGTCTCACTGCACGATGCATGTGGCTGGTAGGACTTCTGCATTTCCGGAGCTCCGGAGAGTAATTGGACTCCTGTACAGTAAATATCTAGGGTTTATGTTTTGTACTTGCGCTGGTGTGTAAACGGTTCCGTGTCACATTCAGGAGCTTACTGTGTGTGGTACAAGATGTTCCACGTTCAGAAATGGGTGGTTTCAAATAAGGTTCCATGCGACTGCAGGGGACAATGCGACTCTGGAGAAAAGTTGCGCTGTAGATGAGGTTGGGCAAAATAGTTATAGCTTTATATCTGGAACTTGGTCAATCGGCTCTTTCAGGGATAGCACGGCGCTCCAGCCAGGAAATCACTTCTTCCGGATCCTCAAAGAAAATTGCATGGCCGTCATATTCTATTCTGAGGCGGGCAGGAAAGAGCATGGAGTATTTGTAATGTAGGTTCCTCAGCCTGCGCTTGGCCTCCATAAAGCTCTGGCGACGGCGTTGTACCTCCGCTGAAAAATCGGGGAAAATAGCTACTTTAACATTCCCTACTGGGATGTTTCCTTTCCCCCTCGCCATCCGCAGGGCTGTGTCTTGGTCTTTGTAGTTGAGGAGTTTGGCTATCAATGTGCGGGGGGGGCTCCCTGTGGGGGGGTCTGGCTGGCATGCGATGTGCCCACTCCACCGCAAACATGGGGGAAAAGGCTTCTCTGCCATAGGTGTTGATTAGGAGTTGTTCCAAGAATGTGATAGCGTCCTTGCCTTCAGTCCCCTCTGGTAGGCCTATAAGGAGCAAATTACATCTTCTCAGCCTATTCTCCGTATCATCTTGTTTGGTGAGGAGTTGGTGTATTTGTTGTTTCATGCGGTCTGAGGATGTTTGTAGGGGTGGAATGGCGTCCTCCACTGTGCTCAGCCTGGTCTCAGCTCCCTTCACCCGGTCCCTGAGTTTTTGGAAGTCTTGCCTAATGAGGGAAATATCCATCTTTACCTCCTCAATTTGTGCTGTGAGGGAAGTGATTGCTTCAAGTAATCTGTCAGTATCGCCTGCCGTTCGTTCCCCCCTCCTGCTTTCTCAGGGACTCCATCTTCCTCCATGTCCTCCTTATCTTGTCGGCGGTACTGCTGGAGTTTCGCCGCCGCTGCTTTCTGCGATTTTGTTGGTGACATACTGGGGGAGTCTGGGGTATCACTTAGTGGGTCTCCAATCTTGTGTTGGTAAATCTGGTAGCCTGCGGGACAGGAGACAGCGCTGGCCTTGGCCTAAATACCTCCAAGATTGCCGCGGATCTCCAGGAGTAGGATCTTCCCAGATGCGACCGCTACTCCGTTTGGGTTGCTGGATGTCTGAAGATCTGTATAGGTGGGGTGGGGTGTATAAAAGGTCCCCGAGAAGGTTTCCTAGTTGAATCCAGAGGGCAGCAGGGTGCAAATGCAATACAGGCCGGGTGTTGTGGTGAACCAAGATGGCCGCGGACCTCTGTGAGTAGGCCGAAGCCTCGGACTTGCCTGAATGCGGCCTCCACTCCGTCTGGGATGCCGTGTGTCTGAAGGCCTGTGAGGGTTGGGTGGGGTGTGCTGAGGGTCCCCAAGAAGGTCACCCGGGTGAATCCAGAAGGCAGCAGGGCGAAGATGCAGCACAGGCCGGGTGTACCAAGATGGCCGCGGACCTCCGTGAATAGGCCGAAGCCGCAGAGTTGCCTAAATGCGGCAGCCGTGCGGAGGATCGCCACTCGTTCGGGCCGCCGCTGGTCCGGTCGCCTGTAGGGTCAGTGGAGGGGATAGTGGATGTCCCCAGGAAGGTTTGTCCGGTGGATGGTGAGTATTGCGGAGTATAGGATTAATTAAAACAGGAGTATTGGATGGAGCTCAGGGCATGCACGTTCCACTCTATGCTGCGTCAGGCCACGCCCCAGATCAACATGAATTTTAAGAAAAGAAGAGAAAAAAAAAAAAAAGAGAAAAGGAAATAAATCGAGAGAAAGAAAAAAGGAAAGAAGAAAAGAGAGAGGAAAGAAAGAAGAGGGTCAGCCAGAAGCGCTTTAAAGTATAGATAGATAATGAATCCATGGGTCCCAGGTTGCATCGAACTTCTTGGTAGAATTGCGAAGGACACAGGTAAGTCTGTCGTTAACCATGATCCAGTTAAGTTTATTCTTCACGTAATCAAGAGGAACCATCGACTGCTTCTAATATTTAGCAATAGTAATTCTAGCCGCCAGAAACATATATGTTATTAGTTTTGTCATTTTTGAAAAAGCGCTGGTTCCGGGGATCTACGTATATTAACCCCCATCACAGAATATACTAGATTAAATATACGAATCCAAAATCTAGTGACCACAGGGCACTGCCACCACACATGAAACATTGTACCCATCTGGCCACAACACCTGAAGCAAGTGGGCGACATAGATGGGTGCATCTTTGTGACTCTGGTCGGGACCAAATACCAACGTAGAAGTGTTTTATCATTTGCTTCAATTAATGTATTGATTGATATTTTGGATAAAGCATAGGCAAAATCTTGCCAATCCGATAATTCCAACGTGGTATTCAACTCCCGTTCCCATTGATTCATGTAAGGGAGCTTAGCCCCCGGGTCAGTAAGGATAGTATATATTGTAGAAATCCTTCCCCGTAAAAGGCCCCTCGTTTGGCAAGATAATTCAAAATTTGTAAGTACAAGGGGTCCATCCAACCGTTTAAGTTTAGATTGTACAAAGGAAATAATTTGATTAAATAGTAATAGTTCGCTGGAGGGCATCTGAAGTGTGTCTTTAAGATGTTGTATCGAGTGCGGTTGATCCCCATTAAGGTAGTCTCCTATCCTAAGGAGCCCTTTGTTGAGCCACCATAGAAATAGCATTGGAGTCATTCCGGGGGAGAATTGAAAGAATATGAGAGCTAGTGGAGTATTTACAGGGTAGGGCACAAAATAGGAGGGCGAAGACAGCTAGGGAGCCACATTAGAGAACCTATAGCGAAAGGATGGCACGAGAGGGCCTCAATAGAGACCCAGAGGGGTGTAGATCCTTTGGCCATTGTGTAAGAAAGCTGGGTTATTTGAGCCGCTTGGTAATAAGCTTTTAGATTAGGGAGGTCAAGGCCACCAGACCGTTTTGAGACGTACAGTGTCAATTTATTCATTCGAGGTTTCTTATTATTCCAGATAAAACGAAGGACATCCGTTTCCAGTCGCTGTATATCTCCTCTCGGAACCGCAATCGGTAAAGTCCTAAAATAATAGAGTAACCTAGGTAGGAAAGTCATCTTAATAGAATTGATTCTACCAAACCAGGACAAGGGATAGTCTGCCCATCGTTGAAGATCCTCCTGGAGATGATGGAAAAGTGGGGGATAATTAGCCCGATAGAGAGTATCAATCGAGGGTGTCAGTTGGATACCTAAATATGGAAGGGAGTTTTGTGCCCATTGGAAATTATAGGTGTTTCGTAAAGTGGAGACCATTGAGGGGGGTAAAGAAATATTAAGGGCCGTCGTCTTTTGGGTATTTAAAGAGAGCCCTGATATCTGGGAAAATTGGTGGAACAGAGTCAAAAGATTAGGTAGAGTTGATTGAGGGTTTGTGACATACATGAGGATGTCGTCGGCAAACAGGGAACATTTATGTTCCCGCTGCCCACAACATATGCTACGTATATTAGGAAGAGATTGAATTGTTACCGCTAGGGGTTCAATTGCTAGGGCGAATAACAATGGGGAAAGCAGGCAACCCTGTCTCGTTCCTCGTTGGATAGGAAACAATGCTGATCTATAACCCCGAATGGAAACCTGGGCCGACGGGTTACTATAAAGTTGTTTAGGCAATAAGATAAAGACGGAGCCAAATCCGAAAGCCTCCAGGATAGTAAATAAGTATTCCCAATTTAAGCTATCAAAGGCCTTATGAAAGTCCAATGAAAGAAGTAATAGTTCCCTCGATACAGGAGCATCCCATTTAGAATGTACCGCAGAGATCAATGCAATGGAGCGACGAATCTGATTCAACGTTTGGCGTTTGGTTATAAAGGCAGATTGATCTTTGTGAATGTATTGCGCCAAAAAAGTACCAAGACGTAACGCTAAAAGTTTTGTTAGGATTTTGAGGTCGCAATTAATCAATGAGATAGGGCGCTAATTAAGGATGTCTGTGGAGTCTTTGTGTGGTTTGGGAATGACACTGATGTATGCCCTATTTTCATCTAAAGGGACTTTTCCGCCATCTCGCAAGAAATCAGGGCCCAGTGATTTATGTAATGACAATATCTTAATAGTAGTATGTATTTCCTCACAGGTAATGGGTTGGTCCATAAGTTCTCTATGGGATTCCGTGAGAGATGGCAGAGATAAGGAATGCAAAAAACTATTAATGGAAACAGGAATGTGGCCCTGGGATGGGTTGTATAATTTCGTGTAAAAATCTTGAAATTCCTGAAGAACCTTTTGGGGATGTTGGGAGAGATTGCCGTTAGAAAGTCTGATTTTTGGAAGAGCTACGTGTGAATGTTTAGGGGTAAGCTTACGCGCCAACAATGAACCCGGTCGGTCCCGCCAAGCGAAAAACTTATGATTATTCCAGCGTAAATGTTTCTCTGCCTTTGTGGTGAGACAAATATTAAGTTCTGTACGTGCCTGTTCAAGTTTAGTCAACAAATCAGGGCGTGGGGAATATTTGTTTTGAGTAGCTAGGTCTTCATATTCCCTAATCTTGGTACGGAGCACTTCGTCACAAGCTTTGTTAAGTTTAGATGCTAACTGGATCAAAAAGCCCCGTACAGAGGCCTTATGGGCCGCCCAATTGATGGCGGGGGTGGTATCCTCTGCCTTATTAATATCAAAATAAGTTTTCAGGTGGGTAAGGATGTCTAAACAGTAAGATTCATTACTAAGTATAGATTCATTCAATCGCCAGTGGGACTTAGCCAATCTGATAGATAAATTATTGAACATCAATATTACAGGGTCGAGGTCAGATCAGGGCTTAAATTTTAAATGAAGAACTTTGAAGCAAAAAAAGGGTCAGTGCCCATCAATGCAGCCTCACCATTGCCCATTTGCAGCCTCACCATTGCCCATCAATGCAGCTTGATCACTGTCCATCTGCAGCTTCACAAGTGCCCATCAATGCAGCTTGATCAATGCCCATCTACAGCCTCACAATTGCCCATCATTGCAGCTTGATCAGTGCCCATCTGCAGCCTCACCATTGCCATCAATGCAGCCTGATCAATGCCCATATGCAGCCTCACCATTGCCATGAATGCAGCCTGATCAGTGCCCATCTGCAGCCTCACCTCAGATTACTGCTGCCTCAGAGGGCACAGGGAGGGGGGCGGGACAAGCGCCGTCAGATTACATACAGCGAGAATCTCCTGTTTACTCGGCAGCCTCTGTAATACAAAGTCCCGCCTCCTGGACCGGCTTCTATGATAGACAAAACGCTGGTCCAATGCCGATCCAGGAGATGGGACTTCCTATTACAGAAGCCGCTGAGTAAATAGGAGATTCTTGCTGTATGTAATCTGATGGCTCTCATCCCGCCCTCCTCCCCGTTCCTTCCTAGGCAGCCAAAATTGCAGTATCGGCGTATAACACGCAAACACTATTTGCACCCGATTTTCAGGGCAAAAAAGTGCATGTTATACGCCAATAAATACAGTGTATATTTTATATATATATAGATATATATATCTATATATAATATAGATATAGAAATATATATATATATGTAGAGGGTATTGCAGTCAAAGACTTACATTAACACAGATGGGCTGACAGGGAAAAGTTTGGAGTGAGCAGCTGTGGGGACTTTCTTCCCATTCCCCCTTTTCTCTTCACTGACTGCATGTACACAGGCTATTCTGTTCCTCCCCTGTGTTCCTATTGACAGGAGGAAGAAAGACAATTAAATAAGCAGTTACAGGAACGTCGGCGCAATGGCACGCCTGGGCAAATGGGCGTACAGGTATGTCCCCTTTAAATCGTGGCATAGTGGGCGCGCGTGCCTGCCGTGTGCTCCGCGAGTGTGCCTGTGGGTCCCGCGGACTCGATGTCTGCCGGGGGCCCGTGATCGTGTCACGGAGTGGCAGAACGGGGAGATGCCTATGTAAACAAGGCATTTCCCTGTTCTGTCTAGCAACATGACAGAGATCTACTACTCCCTGTCATCAGGAGCAGTGATCTCTGTCATGTTCTAGTGAAACAATCCCCCCTACAGTTAGAATCACTCCCTAGGACACACTTAACCCCTTGATCGCCCCAAAGAGTTTAACCCCTTCCCTGCCAGTGTCATTTACATAGTAATCAGTGCATCTTTTTAGCACTGATCGCTGTATAAATGACAATGATCCCAGAATAGTGTCAAAAGTGTCTGATGTGTCCGCCATAATGTCGCAGTCACAATAAAAATTGCAGATCTCTGTCATTACTAATAAAAAAAAATAATAATAAAAATGCCATAAATCTATCCCCTGTTTTGTAGACGCTATAATTTTTGCGCAAAGCAATCAATATACGCTTATTGCGATTTTATTACCAAAAATATGTAGAAGAATACATATCGGCCTAAACTGAGAAAGAAATGTTTTTTTTATATATATATTTTTGGGGGATATTTATTATAGCAAAAAGTAAAAAATATTACTTTTTTTTTTCAAAATTGTAGCTTTTTTTTGTTTATAGTGCAATAAATAAAAACCGCAGAGGTGATCAAATACTACCAAAAGAAAGCTCTATTTGTGGGAAAAAAAGGACGTCAATTTTGTTTGGATGCAACATCGCACGACCGCGCAATTGTCAGTTAATCGATGCAGTGCCGTATCGCAAAAACGGCTCTGGTCAGGAAGGGAGTAAATCCTTCCGGGGCTGAAGTGGTTAACAAGCAGTAGCTGAAAAAGGAGTCTGGTATAAAGTCCCAGCACAAAGCTGCTCACTGACTTTTAAAGGGACAGAACTGCAAATCCCTGCCTACACTGCAGAAAGAGAGGAGAATGATGGGAGAGACTTTAAAATAATCTGCAGACCAGGCCCAAGGCCTCTTGTTTCCTGGATCCCATCGTGAGCGCACCCTTCTGTTGCTGTGTGAGGGGATTGCGGCCTACCAAGGGGCACACTGCCTGAAGCTCCAGCCCACAGGGTCCGAACACCACCTGCTTCCATAAGGACGCTCTGCACCAAAACGGAAGGTCACGGAATCGGCCGGGTGAGCAGACTGAAAGCCATCGCGACACATCTGCAGCCAGGAGAAGATGTTGTCCTCAGGCAGGAAGGTATGTGTGATCGATGTTAAACCAGACCGTGGACCCTCCCACACCTACGCGCTGCTAGAGTGGAAGCAAGGGGTCCCTGACCGGTTCAGGGGACCTGTGTACAATTGGCTAACAAGACTGAACTTTGTCTAATTCAGCTGAAAGCATCAGATACATGTCCAGCAAGTTCCAGTCAAGCTGAAGCCACAGAGGAGGAAGTCCCTTCCATGGCTCCTCTTGCCACAATTGGTCCAGAGTTCTTTGCTGCCTTAGGAGACTTTGTGTTAAAATGCCAGAAAGATACCCAGTTCCAGGGTAAGTTGGAGTATTGGAAGCTCAGGGCCTTCTTTGGAAGACAACCTGTGCCTACAGGGGAAGGCAAATTTGAAGAGTAGCTGGACCAGGCCACACAAGCCTTGGATGAATGGGACATTCTTGAGACCCATAAGAAACAAAGAATCACAGAGAGTTTAAGAGGGCCTGCTTCAGAAGCCATCTGCAATCTGAAGCTCAGCACGCAAGATCATGTTGCCCAGGACTACCTGAACATTCTGCAGAACGTGTTTGAGCGCACAGAGAAGGTTTCTGATCTCATGTACCAGTTGGAGCACACCTACCAAAATGAGGGAGAGAAACTATCTGGCTACATGAGATGGTTGGACAAGATTATGCACCAAATCTTTTTAAAGAAAGGTTTAGACCCCAAGAAGGTGGATGAGGTCCATGCCCAAAATGTTTTGAGGGGTGCCCAGCCTTTGGACCCCATCACCCTCCTGTTGAGAACCTGGCAAGATGGCATCTTGAAGTATCCAGATCTGATCTGGATTGTGCGGGAAGAGGAGGCCATGCTGGAAAACAAAAAAAGTCAGAGGTCAGAATCTGTTGCTGGGGTCAGGGTGGCCAGTGAAGCTGATGGCGACCCCGAGGTCGAGCTTCTTAAGACTCAGGTGTCGGAGCTGATAGAGATGTTGGCCATGTTGACCACCAAGCCCACTGTTCTATCCAGTGATGAAGTTTCAGTGCCCGAGAAGTCCTCAAGCTCTACAGTTGCTCAGGTGGAGAAGCCAGCAAACCAAGGAATCTGCTTCAACTGCGGAGGAGTTTGACATTATAGAAAAGTATGCCCAGGCCCAGTGAAGCCTGAAGCACAGCGACAAAAGCCGACAGGAAACTCCAGAGGGTCCCAGTGAAGGAGTCAGCTGGGTGCCCATCTACATTAGCTAGCTCCAGAAAAACTAACGAAGCAAAGAGACCGCAGCGGAAGTCCAAACCCGTGCAGAGGGCTTCCATTGTTACCTCCGAGTGACCCAATGTCACGCTCCCTTTGACACATGCTACCCAGCGTCAGAGAGTCAATGCACACCAGACTCCCAGAGCTCAAAGGAGACTCAAGCCAGATCAGAACTTCCGCAAGAAAAGAGCGTGGATACAAGCCACTGAAGAGGCCAAGGTTACTACTTCCCACAAACTCCCTGCCAAGCTAGTGGGACCTTCTCTGGTTGTCTCCATCCAAGTAGAGGGAATCTACATCAAGGCTCTCCTGGATACCGGAGCTCAAGTGACCCTCCTCTACAGAGACTTCTATGACAGGCAAATCAAACAACTGCCATTGTAGAAGTTTGAAGAGCTAGAAATATGTGGCATTGGGACTCAGAACTTCCCCTATGATGGCTATCTACCAGTCAAGTTGACCTTTGATCCTTTCTGTAGCTGGGAAAGCTGAGACCTTTGACACTTTGGCAGTGGTCTGTCCTCGCCCACTAGGGGCCAGTAAGAGTTCTCTCATCATCAGGACTAATACTGATCTTGTCAGAAGACTGTTGACACCTCTAGTCCAAGAGCCAAGCACTTCAACTACAAGTGTGTAACCCATGTTGAGACAAGCCTATCAGCACCTGGTACAAGAACAGAAGGCCCCAGCTGAAGGAGTGGGAAAGATCTGGTGCTTAGACCGGAGTGGGAAGGTGTTACAGCCTGGTGAAGCAGCCTGTTTTAGGGGCATTTGTCAAACTAAATTGGAAGCAACCAGGCCCTCTCATTGTCCTTAAAGACAGAGAGAAGACATGGGAGTGGAGATGATTCCCGAAGTGGTTTCAACCAAAGCATTGCAAAGAAGTCACGGAAGGATCTCAGTCAGTGTCCATAACATAACAGCCTCGCCAGTGAAGATGCCGGCTCAGATGTTGCTGAGACAAGTGAATCTGGCTACCCCAGTCTCACCGTCTGATTTGGTGGGCGGAGAAAAAGATGGGATCCCTGTCGAGGAGTTCTATCCGAAGAACACTCCTTTCTCACCAAATGGAAAGAAAGAGCCAAGAGTGCCAACTTAAAGATCCGTCTTCAGGTGGATAAGCCGTTCAGAGAAAGAGTCCGGCGGATTCCTTTAGGAGACTTGGAAGACCTGCGTGAACAATTGGCAGAATTGAAGAAAGCAGGTATCATCCGAGAATCCCGAAGTCCATACGATTCTCCGATAGTGGTGGTACAGAAGAAGAATGGGTCTCTGAGGCTGTGTATCGACTACAGAACGCTGAACAGAAGGACCATTCCCGACCAATACACCACTCTACAGATAGAAAACGCCTTGCAGAGCCTGTCAGGGGCAAAACAGTAAAGCGTGCTGGACCTGAAGAGCGGGTACTATCAAATCCCCATGCATCCTGAAGATCGGGAGAAGACCACCTTCATTACCCGAGTGAGGTGCTTTGAATTTGACCGTATTCCTCAGGGCTTGTCCGGTGCCCCAGCTACTTTCCAAAGGCTCATGGAGAAGACGGTGGGTGACATGAACCTGATAGATGTGTTGGTGTATCTAGACGACATCATCATCTTTGGGAAGACCTTAGAGGAGCACGAATGAGTGTCTGAAGAAGGCCCTCAAGAGACTCCATGACGAGGGGTTGAAGCTTTCTCTGGAGAAGTGCCAGTTCTATCAACCCTCGGTCAACTTGTGGAGGCTGAGCCCGCTCTGGTTAGAGGATCAGGCCGTGGTGGACCAGAGTTCTGCTGATATGAAAATTTACTGGATAAATAACAAACATAGTGCAGACACCCTGACGGTCTGGGATGCCTTTAAGGCCACCACTCGTGGCTCCTTTACAGCTGCGATTGGGCAAGCCCGCAAGGCATCACAGTCCAGACTAATGGACGCAGAGGATGGGCTCAGGGACGCGGAGATTGCGTATTCTGACAACCCTACCTCTGCGACACACGCCACTTGGCGACATAGGGCAAGAGAGCTGGACTTGGTACTGGTGGAACGTACACAAAAAAAACTCCTATATCAAAGCCAGCGGATATTTGAATTTGGAGATAAAAATAGTAGGTTATTAGCATACCTAGCCAGACCAGAATATCAACCATGCAATATTCCCAGAATCAAAAACTCGGCGGGCACAATAGTGGAACAGAGCAGTGATATTGTAGAAGCGTTTGTTGAGTTCTATTCCAACTTATATACAACCAGAGCTCACTATACGATAGTGGAACTAGACGACTACCTCTCCGAAATTTCACTCCCCAAACTAACAGAACTTCAGACAATCACACTTGACGCCCCGTTGACGGTTGACGAAATAGGAGACGCAATTAAATCTTTTGCTAGACACAAAACTCCAGGCCTTGATGGATTTCCTATTGAGTGGTACATGCACTTTAGGGACCTGCTAATACCTCATTTATTAAAGATGTATAACTTCGCCATTAAAACAGGTCGGTTGCCACCCTCCATGTCAGAAGCATTGATAGTGTTAATCCCCAAGCCTCATAAGGATCACCTCTTATGCGAGTCATACCGACCGATCTCACTTATTAACACTGATGTGAAGATTTTAGCTAAAATACTTGCTAAACGATTAAATGCAGTGATTACGACTATTGTGGGGGCGGATCAAACAGGGTTCATACCTGGAAGGTCAACCTCTATTAATTTACGTAGGCTATATACTAATCTGCAGGCAATCCATGACAAAACTGGTACCCGTGCTGTCCTGGCTTTAGATGCTCACAAGGCCTTCGATTCAGTCGAATGGCCATATCTGTTTGAAGTTTTAGCCAAATTTGGGTTTGGCTCTACTTTTATACAGTGGGTACGCCTCCTTTATTTCAATCCTACTGCTAGACTGAGAGTGAACGCATCTGTATCAAGGGCCTTCCAGATAAAGAGAGGTACAAGACAAGGGTGTCCATTGTCACCACTCCTGTTTGCAATAGCAATAGAACCCCTGGCAGCATTGGTGAGAACCAGTGGGGAGATTAGGGGACTGACGACTGGGGGCCTGGAAGAAAAGGTGTCCTTGTATGCGGACGACATGTTGATATATTTGGAGGACCCCCAGTCGTCACTCCCAACCCTGCTGGAGATCATCCGACGGTTTGGCCATTTCTCAGGCTTTCAGGTCAACTGGGATAAATCTTTATTGTTCCAGATTGACCGAGAGACTCAAGTAGAACTACCTCAAGATTGCCCACTACAAATAGTTCACAGCTTTAGATACCTGGGGGTATTAATTGAACAACCTATCTCTTCCTATGCCAAGATTAATTTAGACCCTCTCATTAGTAGACTGAAAAATACATTGAAAACCTGGAATAACCTCCCGCTTACACTCCTAGGAAGAATAAATATTTTTAAAATGATATACCTCCCGAGATTCCTTTACGTTCTGGGCAACTCACCAATTTATGTAACAAAAGCCAAATTTAAGGAAATAGATTCTATAATCACCCATTTTATATGGAGGGGTGGTGTAGTGAGGATTGCCAAACATACCTTGCAATTGCCCACCCTAGAGGGGGGACTGGCGCTACCGTGTCTTCAAACGTATTATATTGCTTCACAACTAGCACATGCCCATTGGTGGTTCTTCCCAGAGGCCAACAATGCAGCTACTGCTCTGGAGGCAGCCATCCTCACCTCATACGAATCCCTCCAAAACCTAATACATCGCATGTCACTAAGGGGGAGAGAGGGAGTAAAGGTTCTAGCCATGACAATACAGATCTTTAAAATATCTAAACTGCTACCCCCTAGCTCTAGAGCTGTCTTGTCTCCTAATGCTCCATTATGGGGAAATCCAAACTTACCTGAATTTAATCAGAGAACTGACGGGGGATATTGGGCAAAAAAAGGGGTTAAAACTATAGCACACCTGTTTTTAGACAATACATTCCGATCTTTTACGGAATTTCAGAGGGATTATGGGCTTCCACACACGGCATACTTCCAGTATTTACAGATAAGACATACTGCAGCGGCACAATTTGGGCTTCGCAATACAGAGATGCAGCCTTCTCAACTTGAACTCCTACTGACTGACCCCTCTCACGACAAACTTATATCGTTTTATTATAAGACTCTGCTACACTCTACTACTTCTAGGCTCACTGCTATTCAACATAAATGGAAATTGGACATACCCGAGCTGACGGAGGAGATTTGGGGGGAAATTTTACCCGTACAGGTCCCCTCTGTCATCTCTTCTAGAGATAAAGTGATCCAGACCAAATTATTGTACAGAGCATATTTCACACCACGACTACTATTTAAACTAAAGAGAGCACCTGACTCTCTATGTCCTCGATGCGGGATGGCTGAGGGCACGTTCTTCCATTTACTATGGGAATGCACGCCGATACGGCAATTTTGGTCAGAGGTTACGGCCCTTATCAGCACTGTAGCCAATATACCAAATATCTGTAATCCTCTTAGATGTCTGCTAGGATATATCGATGATGAAGAGTTATCCAAACATGTTCAATCATTCATACGTATAGTGATGTTTTACGCCAAAAAAACAATAACCATGCATTGGAAATCTAGTACGACCCCGACCGTGAAACTCTGGCTAACTATTGTCAACCAAGCTATACCATTATATAAGCTGACATACGAGGCAAGGGGATGCCCCAAAAAATTCACAAAAATCTGGAACTCATGGGTGAGTTCAGAGAGTACCATACCCCCTGCTTAATTAGTGAACACAACACTGGTTTAAAGATATTGCAACTCCCCATACCTACCTCTTGATAGAGACAATGTAATATAATGCAAGATGTACTGTGTGTATTACTATATAAGGTCAATCTGTATACCTGTCCACTGTACTGAACCTTGAATAATGCAATATTTGATGTGCCTTGTGAACCTGCTTAACAATTATTGTTACTGTTTATAAAACAATAAAAAATTACCCTTTAAAAAAAAAAAAAAAAACCCTCGGTCAACTACCTTGGTCACATCGTGTCTGCCGACGGAGTGGCCACTGATCCCCAGAAGCTGGAAACGTCACCTCCTGGCCGAGGCCCACTAATGTGACCAAGCTCAGGTCATTTCTGGGATTCTGTTCCTATTACAGAAGATTCATAGAGGAACTAGCTAAAATAGCTCACCCACTCAATGAGCTACTGAAAAGCGTAGATGAAGACGATGAGCCAGATCCGACTAAGCCTGTTAGACCAGCTGGAGGGCCCAGAAAACTCAGAGAATCCATTCAGGAACAGTGGACTGCCCAATGTGAAGAGGCCTTTATGCAGCTGAAATGAAGCCTAACAACCGCTCCAGTCCTGGCCTATGCAGATCCAACCAAGCCATATGAACTACACGTTGACACCAGTCGAGATGGGTTAGGCGGGGTGCTGTATCAAGAGCAAGATGGCCACCTACAGCCTGTTGCCTATGTGAACCGGAGCTTGGCACCCACCAAGAAGAGCTACCCCACGGACAAACTTGAGTTCCTGGCCTTGAAATGAGCAGTTGTGGATAAGCTGAGGGATTACCTGTATGGAGCAGAGTTTGTGATCAAGACCGACAATAATCCTCTCACCTACATCCTCACTACCGCCAAGTTGGATGCCACAGGTCACAGATGGTTGGCTGCCCTATCAGGGTTTGCTTTCAGCCTGAAGTATCGACCAGGGTTGGGAACAAAGACACGGATGCTCTGTCAAGAAGGCCCTGTTGCTCCAGAGACTCTCCAGAAAATGGGTCCAGCTGACACCTGAAGGGGTACGAGCCTTATGTCAAGGAGCAGAATACCAAGTTGGAGGCAGATCCAGGGCCGAAGACATTGAAGTGTCAGCCACTGGTGTCCCCTGATGTTATTGCAACATCACCCAAGTTAGGGATGCAGGTCTGCCCAAGCTCTCTAAGAAGGATTTGTGACGGGACCAGTTGGAAGACCCTCTCTGTAGCTTATAATTGAAGACTTTGGAGAGCCAACATCCTGACCTGCTCCTCACTAACTCCCTGAAGGAAACGCGCCTGTTGCACAGAGAATGGGTTGCAGGGAGCGTCTACCGAAGGGGCCCCTCTGACGATCCTGAAGAAAAAAGGCAGTTAATTCTACAGGAAAAACATAGGGAGGCACGACAACCATGGCCACCTAGGGCCCCAGATGACTTTCCACCTGGTGAGGGACTGATTCTACTGGCCCTGCATGGGGGCTCAAGTCGAGGGCTATTGCCACTCCTGCATCAGATGTATCCAAAGAAAAACTTTGCCTCACTGAGCTGCCCCAATGGGCCATCTTCAGAGTCAGGGACCCATGGAGCTGGTGCTTGGAGTCTGATCTGAGTGGAAAGGGAAATATCCTGGTAGTGACTGACCACTTTACTCGGTATACCCAGGCATTTCCCACAAAGGATCAACAGGCATCCATGGCGGCCAAGATATTAGTGAAGAATTGTAATAGAGCTATATGATCAACTGTAACTCTATTTTGTAATCTCCCCTCCATTCTATAAGTTTATTTTTAAAGGATGTACGTGCCTTATCTTACACTTCTTTCTTGTTAGAGTTTTAGACTTTTTTGTTTGAGCCAAATTTTAATTAAAAACTCCCACTGTATTACTTATTGTGTTTAGGCCGATTTTCGATAGTTTATGTCCTTGCAGATAAGCTATCTTTGTAAACTCCTCTCAGCTGCCTTAAATTAATGATGAAAAAATCTCTCTGTAGAAGCCTGGTTAACCCTTAGAAATTTAGGAGCGAGATTACCCCTTCCTTCTTGTTTTGTTACTTACATATATTACGATCAATCCTGAATAAAGATTTTAGACTCACTTTGCACACGAAAGCTGCCTGTTGTGTGTGTGTCATTGGAGTCTCCAGAATTCTGACGGGATCGCTGTGTATTACCAAGGGTGGTCAGCTGTCCAGTATGCTATCCTTTCAGATGGGGGATCATCCCAGTTAAAACAGCCATTCCACAGTAAGTGAATTTTTGTCTTATCTGATTAATTATTTCCTTGCCGTGGCTCTGATAAAGCTTTAGTTCCATTTAAATTATATAGAAAGGAGATGTACCATGCCTTCATAGACTAATATAGAAAAGGGTCTTTGGCAGACCTAAGAAAGTCCTTTGGGAAGACACAAATATTTAAATATTTAAACAGTACAGTTTACTCCTTTTGGAAAGGAGAATAGTCTATGAGGTAAATCCACCCCGACCCAAAACTTTTCTGCTTATTCTTTCTGTCGCTTAGGAGTATAGGATGATTTGTTGTGTGGATCAGACGACTGTAAGGTAAGACAGTCGTTCCCCACTGTCAATATGGGTCAAAAATATGGTAAAGAAGTTCCTCCCACTCCTCCAAACCCTGGGAGACCATGTAAAGATTATGTAGCTAGGGTTTGTGGTACGGATTGTGAGTTCATAGTCCCCTGGGTATCAAATCTATCGGGGTGGACTCAAACTATGCATAGCTCTAATCCATTCCCCTGGGATGGTGATAATGATAAGTTTCACATGGACATTGTAAAAAGATTATGTCTAGGAGATAAAACTCGGGGGGGGGGGATGCACAATGGGACATGACTTATATGAGACAGGGAAGGGAGAACTGGTTAAAATATCCCCCCGCGGGGGGCGTGGCCTAGACATGGCTGAATGAAGATGTGTTTTTCCTGAGCTCCCGGCCTCGTCCAAGAAAACCCGGCTAACGAGACCCTGTCAGAGGCATTCAATTGGCCAAACGACACAGGACAAGAGCATCTGCACGGGGGACACCCGTGGGCAAGAGTCCAGGAGAGATTTGCCATTATTTCCTGCAGTTACAAGGCGCTTCTCCTGGGGCTTCAGTAGCGGCACCACGAGGCGCTACACGAGGTGAGAAGCAGAAGGCCTCAAGACACAGCGGAGCCGGTGTCTCTCCTAGCCCCCGGGCCATACAAGAAAGACCCGCTGATATCCGTGGAGACCCTCCACAAACCACGATGGCATCCCCACAACCAATTGCTCCCCTTCTGCTGGATCAGGACATTAGAAGCCTGCTTCAGGCTCTTCCTACCAGATCCGACATTGAGGCACTTATCCTCAAACTCGAAGAAACGCACCGCCGTGACATGCAAGAGGTCAGAGGAGAAGTGTCGACTCTAACAGAGCGGATGTCAGCCGGGGAGACCTCGATCTCTACATTAACGGACAGAGTGTCTGTGTTGGAACAGGCTAGAGACCAACAGAGGGAGGCTGCCATAGCCCTGCAATTACACCTGGAAGACATGGAGGACCGAAGCCGCCGAAACAACTTGCGGCTTCGGGGGATCCCGGAGGCGGCATCGCAGGAAAATCTAGGGGAGACGGTACGCGAGATCTTCCGTGCGGTCCTGGAGGAGCCCGGACTAGAGATAGAGCTGGATAGAGTCCATAGAGCTCTTGGCCCCAGATCTGAGGACCCGAACAGACCTCGTGATGTGGTTTGCAGACTGCACCGCTACACCCTGAAAGAGAATATCCTCCGGCGCGCTTGGGAACATGGGGACGTGGAAACCGAAGGCACACGAACCAAGATCTTACCAGACTTGTCCAGAGCTACTCTGAAATGAAGAGCCCTTCTACGCCCGCTGCTGGAGCTCGCGAAGCAGAAGGGTCTCACATATAGATGGGGATATCCCTTCTCGGTGCTGTTCCGGAGAGACACAGGCTCCTTCTCTCTCCAACGTGCAGAGGATTTACCAGCCCTTTTCCGCTTTATGGAAGCGGAGCCGATCCAGGTCCCGGACTGGCTACAGTTCCTCCCTTGCCCACCTGGAAGATCGGGCCCTCTGAGACCTCGGGACCCCCTGCCTCCGAGACAGCAAAGAAACAGGCGCAGACACCGATCGGCTTCGGGAGGCGAGCCACGTGAGTAGGCCTATGGCCGTTCATCCCAGTCCAGCTGCAATTCCCCTCCTGTAGTGCTTGCACCCCCTAAGCTCCTGCAGAAAGACAAACTACCCGGAACATTACACCCAATTCCCTTTGGGAGAACTCAGTTAACTGGTGGTTCCCTGGGTACAACTCCCATCTTATTGTTTTATCTTCCCTTTTTGCACGGCACGCCAGCCCCGAACCCAACCGGCATGGTTACCCAAGTGAATTGGCTTTATTGGGGGGAGTAGCCAGACAAGAGGAACTTGGTATTACACTCCTTAGGGATCTCATATGGCTTGAATGAAACAAGAGTTAACGCTCTACATAGCTACTGAAGGCTGACCCCCCCAGCCCCAGGAATCTATCATAACTCCTCCCCCTTCATGGATAGAAGAATTCTGCTCCATGTGACCTGGATCGAGAAATGAGGTCCCCATTAACAGTTGTCATTGGGTAAATGAGGATGTAATGGAATGATAAGCTGACACGGGTCCCATCAGTGTCTTTCCTTTGGGGAGTGGGGAGGACAACCCAACCTAACTGCTCAACTCATACCGCAGATTCCAAGGTGGATGGAAGTAGCTTCAACGTCACCGATAGACAGACATGATGCTCACAGTCTTACAACCTGATTCCACACATAAGATTTCTAGTCTTCTGGGGGACAGTCCACATTTTATATTATATTATTTTATATTACGTTATTTTATTGTATCCTACTTTGCCTTAATATGTTTTTTCCCATAGCATCACAGGTGGGATGCCCGTGGAGGAGCTGCACTCCAGGTCTGTGCTATTCTACCCAATATTAGGGAAAATGGTAGTAGTTTTTTAGGAGGCTGGAACCCTGGATAGGGGTGGGAGGGCTTATCACAATGTTTCACAAGTTGAAGTTATAAGTTCTTCGGAAAGACCTCTGTGTCCATTAACGCCTGCAGCATCCCTTGCTTCTGAAGGGCTATTTTTGTCAATACCTTTTAAACACCTGATTGTTTAATTAACAGTTATTTACAGTATTTTTGTGCACAACTATAGACGGCCGGGGGTGAATGGAGAGGTTCGGGAGCTCGCATCTCGACCCTGCCTATTCACCGTCCCACATAGGACTGCGCTCAGTTCTCGGTCTTTGACTGAGGAGCGTACTAGCCGATTTGGCTACCTTAGTGGTTTCTCTGAGCTGCACACCCTAGTGACAGCTTTCTAAATCCCTCACTCTCTGAAATCTTGGACTTTCTTGTTCACTGTCCTTTCCTTCCTCTCTTTTTCTTTCCCTTCTTTTTTTTTTTTTTTTTTATCCCTTCTCCCCCTCTTCCGCCTCCACCCCTCCCCCTCCTCTCCGCCCCCCTCTGCTCCAAAACCCCCCATCCCCATACTCACCAGGCAACTTACAAACATGGACACCCTAAACATAGTCTCCTTAAATGTGAAAGGCCTAAATACACCTGAAAAGAGACGCATGCTGTTACATGACATGCGGCATAGAGGAGCTGACATTATACTCTTGCAGGAAACACATTTCAGGACGGGATCCTTGCCGACGCTGCAGAATAAATTCTACCCGATAGCATACCATTCAAAATATGCGGAAGCTAAATCGAGAGGGGTTACGATTCTGATCTCGGCAAAGATCCCATGGACACACACAGATGTAAAACTAGACAACGAAGGTAGATTCCTCTTCCTAAAGGGCCACATAAGAGATGTTAAGATAACTTTGGCCAACTTGTATGCTCCCAATACACACCAAGACACATTTCTAAAACAAACATTAGACCAACTCTTGCAATTCTCAGACGGACAGCTGATAGTGGGTGGGGACTTGAACGTTCCATTAACTCCCTCGGAAGACACTTCCACTGGAATGTCTTCAACCTCACGAGACTTACGTAAACGTATCCACACGACTCTGCACTATTCACAACTGATTGACGTCTGGCGCTTCTTTCACTCAGGAGAGAGGGATTACACCTTTTTCTCTAAACCGCATCAGACTTATTCCAGAATCGACTACTTCCTGGTCCCCCATAGACACTTACAGGCGATTAAAGAAACCACAATAGGCTCGATTACGTGGTCAGACCACGCTCCAATAACTTTACGCTACGCTCTCTCTGACACCCTAAGGACTCAGAAATCACCATGGAGACTAAATGAGGGACTTTTGAAAGACCCAGAAGTGCTAGCGGAGGTAACTAAAGAAATAGGCCACTACTTTGCTTCTAATGAATCCCCTGACTGTGGAACTGGCTTGGTGTGGGAAGCCCACAAAGCAGTCATCAGGGGGATACTCATCAAACATGGCTCAAGACAAACAACAGAGAATTGCCCAACTTAATACATTACTAAAGACACTAGAAACTTTAGAGACCCGCCACAAACAAACACCCACAAGACAATTAGAAATAGAATTAGATTCAGCCCGCAGACAGGTCACTGACCTCCTGCGATACAAAGCAAAAGCAGCATTACAGATCTCCCGTAGGAAATTCTATGAGTCTGGTAACAAATGCGGAAGGTTACTAGCCCAGTCCCTACGGGAACAAAGACTTGCATCATATATACCGCATATCACATCCACCACAGGCCAGAAAGTCTCCCTACCCCAACACATAGCTCAGGAATTCAGCTCCTATTATTCCTCCCTATACAACCTGACAGAACCACAAATCCCCTCAGAGTCAACCGCTAATTACATAACTTCCTCCCTCATGCCGGCCCTCCCGGAGGAAGCTAGATCGCTGTTAGAGGACCCTATTACTCTGCCCGAACTACAAACGGCATTAAAATGTTCCAAACCGGGTAAAGCCCCAGGCCCAGACGGCCTTACCACCACATACTATAAGACCTTTTTACCTTCTCTAGGGGATCGTATGGTTAAACTTATAATGACCTGGGCTCGGGACATAGCTTCCATAAATCCACATTACAAGCACAATTAACGGTCATTCCAAAGGAGGGTAAAGACCCAGGTCAGTGTGGTTCCTACCGCCCGATCTCCCTATTAAACACAGACCTGAAACTTTTCACAAAGATCATTGCCATCAGACTGCAGCAACATCTCCCCTCACTTATACATCTAGACCAAGTTGGTTTTGTCCCGACAAGGGAAGCCAGGGATAATACAACTAAAGTCCTTAACCTACTATATATCGCAAACAACACCAAAACCCCATGTCTGTTCCTCGGGACGGATGCCGAAAAGGCTTTCGACCGAGTGAGCTGGAAATTTATGTTCGCTACACTGAGACACATAGGGTTGGGGAACAAAATGCTAAATTGGATAGCTGCAGTATATGCGGATCCAACAGCTAAAGTCCGGGCAAACGGGGTACTTTCGGAGGCTTTTCCAATTGCGAACGGCACTCGTCAGGGATGCCCACTGTCCCTGTTGCTCTTCGCACTGTCCTTGGAACCCTTTCTGTGCCATGTCAGGCTAAACCCCGATATCTCAGGAGTAGAAATCAACAGGGAACAATTTAAAGTCTCCGCATACGCGGACGACTTGATGTTCTCCCTTGCAAAACCTAACATTTCCCTTCCTAATCTCATGAAGGAATTCCACACATATGGCCAACTAGCTAATCTGAAAATCAATTTCAACAAATCCGAAGCGATGGGTATCGGAATCCCCCAGACACAACTTTCACGCCTCCAATCGAGCTTTCGTTTTAAATGGTCCACTACAGCCCTGAAATACTTGGGTACGTTTATACCCCCGAAGTTCTCACAGTTGTTTAAATTAAATTTTCCGCCCCTCTTAAAGAAAGTTAAACAATTATTGGACAAATGGAACAGCGGGCTACACTCTTGGTTCGGCCGCTGCAGTATCCTCAAAATGTCGATACTACCCAAATTTCTTTATCTTCTGCAGACCATCCCGATACGCATTCCGGTAAACTATTTTAAACAAGTAAGAGCAGCATTCATCCATTTTTTATGGGCAGGGAAGAGGCCGCGTCTACACCGGGGAGTTCTCTCATTGCCTAAGTCTAATGGGGGCTTGGCAATGCCAGACCTCAGAACCTATTATAAAGCGACCCACTTAAGTAGACTAATTGATTGGTGCCGACACACACACACTAAATTATGGACATGAATTGAACAGGCTCAGAGTGTGACCCCACTTCCTAGAGCACCTTGGTGTCACGCCGCCCTCCCAATAGAAAACACCCGCCATCCTCTAATAGGTAACACAGTTCGGATTTGCTCACAACTGATTCACTCCTCACCCCACTTCTCACGTAATTCACCACTCCGACCCATATTGGGTAACCCCCAATTTGAACCAGGTTTAAGAGATAGAAGGTTTCGGATGTTGAGAGAGGAGGGTTTGCACCAGGCTTCTCACTTTAGCTGTATGGGGAGGTGGAAGACGATATCGGAGCTCACGGATCCTGAAGGCCAGTTCCGACTAGATTTCCTAAGAGCTATGCAGCTTCATCATTATTTAAGTAGTCTAACACCACCCTGTGATGCTAACCAAATTCCCACGACTATGGAAGTTCTCTGCACAGAGTCAGGGACACTACCACACTCACTCTCGCTTACCTACAAACTGCTTATCACACCACAGGGAGAATACCAAACACAGAGTCTCACTAGATGGGAAAGAGAACTAAACTGTAACTTTACAACCAATAAAAAACAACAAATTTTAATGTTCACTCATAAATCATCCATCTGCACCAAAATCCAGGAAACTAACTATAAAATCCTCACACACTGGTACAGAACTCCTGCATTACTTAAAAAAATCTTCCCCTCCACAACAGATGTCTGTTGGAGGTGTCAGGTAGAAAGAGGCACTCTCATCCATATTTTTTGGACCTGCCCTCGGATCCGAGATTTCTGGAGAGAAGTACGCCGGATAACCCAAAAATTCACCGACCGCACCGTCCCCGATGACCCAGCTTATTTTCTTTTGCACGCTACTGACACACCTACCCGGATCTACAAGAAATCAGTTGTAAGACACCTACTAGACGCGGCGAAGGCATGCATCCTGTCATTCTGGAAATCATCTCACATACCACCTATAGCATTCTGGCTTCAAAAAGTAGAGGAAATAAATCATATGGAAGACCTAACCCTTACCAGCCAAAATAGACAGGAGACATATTCGAAAACTTGGCAGATCTGGAATATCTTTAAATATTCTGAGGAAGGGAAAACCCTTCTAGGCAAGTGACACCTAACAATAGAGTATAACAATCGACTGCTAATACCTGACCCCGTGGTGGCCACCACGTTCACCTCCCCCCCCCCAACAAGATCAATTTTGGGGAGAGACTTACTAGGTAAGTTGGGGATTAGAATGGAGATAACCAATCAGGGAGGTGTGGTCGCTCATTATAAAAGATCCCCATATGGCCCATAATGTTGAATACTGAAGTGCAAGAGACAGACACAGGATTCCCTAGTGATTCTGACAAAATATGGTCAGAGAGCGCTCTAGACGTAGGGCTCATCTCCTGTACCCCATACAAGGCCAACCTCAAAGAATGGGCACAACCCATTTATCACAAACAGTATCCATTGTCAAAAGAAAAAGAGGAAGGCATTGCCCCTATGGAAAAACACTTCTTAAAGAAAGGCATTCTAAAAGAAGTTGTATCCCCCTACAACACACCCATCAACCCAGTTAAAAAGCCGGATGGCAGTTATAGGTTTGTTCAAGACCTTCGAGTTGTAAATAACCTGGTGGTGCCAATTGCGCCTATAGTGCCTGATGTGCCATTACTCCTTACCTCCATACCATCCGATGCAGAGTATTTTTCTGTGATTGATTTAATGAATGCATTTTTTAGCATTCTTGTGGATAAGGAGACACAGCCAATCCTTGCTTTTTGTTTAAAAAAAACTGCCAGATGACCTGGTGTAGAATGCCCCAGGATTATGTAGATTCTCTTGTAGTCTACTCAGTGGTCCTCCAGGCAACCCTGCGGTCCTGGACACCCCTCATGGTTTCGTCCTACTATGATTTGTTGTGTAGTCCAAGCCAGGTTACATGCAAGGAGGATGGTTTAAATCTGTTACATTGGTTAGCAGATAATGGTCACAAGGTTTCTAAGAAAAAGCTACAATGGTGTCAGGAGACTGTTGAATACCTTGGTTTTGTACTGTCCAAAGGAGAAAGGAAAATCAGTCACAAGAGAGCTGTAGCCCTCATGGGTCTGCCCCGCCCACTCACTAAGAAGGACATGCTATCCGTTCTTGGTATGATTGGTTACTGCCTCAAATGGATACCTGATTGTTCCTACTACGATAATCTCCTGAGGCAAGCCACAGGTACTGACATGCCAGATTGTGTGAAATGGAATAATGAAATGCTTTTGTGTATCTTAAAAATGCAATGGTCACAGCTCCTGGACTTGCATTACCTGCCAGGAACAATGTAAAACAATGGCGGGGGTCCTAGCACAGAAGCATGGGGAAAACTTCACCCTATTGCATTTATTCAAGGGTTGTGCCTATGCCAGTGCACGGAATGCAGCGTGTCTCGGAGCTCTGGCATCCTGTGCGATGATGGTGGAAATGGCTAAATCATTCACTCTAGGACATGCCACCAGACTACACACCACTCACAATGTATCCATTCTACTAAAGAATATCCATACCCAGCACATGTCAGCCCAAAGGCTGAGTGGTTATGAAATAATTTTACTTTCTAACCCAAAACTTGAGATAAAATATGCCTCTCCCAATTCTGGCCCAGCTCCAATCCTGAATGCCTTGCTGGGCTTGAAAGGTGAGGAAGATGAGGTAGTGTCTCAACATGAATGCATTGACCTCATCAACCAAGGCACATACCCCAGACCAGACATGTCTTCAACTGCTCTCCCTGGAGCACAGAATGTCTTTGTGGATGGGTCTTGTTCAAGACCAAATTATAACACATACCATGCAATGTATGCTGTTTTCCAATTGTCTGATAAAATACTGGAAGCAAACCCTGTCCCATTCCAATCAGCACAAGCTGCAGAACTTATAGCCCTTACTAGAACTTGTCAGCTTTTTGAAGGACAGGATGTAAAAATTTACACTGACTCCAAGTACGCATTCGGTGTTGCGCACAATTTTGGAGTTATATGGAAAAGAAGGGGCTACACAGCAGCAGATGGTAAATCAGTCTCATATCCCACACTTGTCACAAGCCTGTTAGAAGCCATACAACTACCAAAATCCATTGCTTATTGCACTGTAAGGCACATACATGTCAGCAAGATGACATAGCCAAGGGAAATGCTTTAGCTGACAAAGAAGCATGAGAGGCAGCATCCACACAGCCAGCCGACATCCAAATGCCATTGCTCTCATCTGAATTCACACTCCTAGATCAAACATTACATGATCTCTAAACATACGCTACAGACAAAGACATCCAACAATGGAATGCAGTAAGTGTGCAGAAAAGCTCAGAATCTGAGCTTGTCTGCCACGAGGAGAGACCATGTATTCCTGTAGCAAGTGCTCCATTATTCATTGCACAATACCATGGGTAGGTCACAGAGGGTGGCAGGTTACATGTGAACTCTAGAAATTTTTTCATTCCAGGTCTTCCCTCTCTTGTTAAAGCATATGTTTCCAGATGCATCACATGCATCCTGAATAATTCCAGGAACCCTCACAAGGCAAAATATGAACACCTAATCTATCCATCCACACCATTCACTCATTTACAAATTGATTTCACACACATGCCCAAGTTAGGTAAGAGACAAGAATACCTACTTGTAATAGTGGACATGTTCTCAAGATAGAAATGTTTGTCACAGCAAAGGAAGATGCACAAACATTAGTGACAATTCTTACACAGGAAATCATTCCCAGATGAGGATGCCCACTTCAGATCAACTCAGACAATGGCCCTGCATTTGTGGCCAAAGTCTGCCCAGATCTAGTAAAAACACCCGAAATGGAAATGGACTGGAAGTTTCACATACCTTATCACCCTCAAAGTTCAGGTATAGTGGAAAGGATGAACAGAACCATTAAGGAAAAGATCAGGAAGGCCACTGGAGGTGCGTATACCAATTGGAAGAAGGTCCTCCCAGCAGCTTTAGCTGAGGTAAGAATGATACCCTCTAAGAAAAAAGGATACTCTCCTTTTAAAGTCCTAATGGGTAGGCCATTCCCCATTCCATGGGCCAGACAGCTACTTATGTTAGAAAGAGGGGACCTTGATCTCATTCAGGAAGAATATGTAAGAAAACTTATTGAAACTTTGCATAAAAAAAAGAAATGTTACTCGCACGTCTCCTTCTTCTTCACAGGAACCTACACATCCTTTCTAGGTGGGTGACACCGTGGTGGTCCAGCAATTGAACCGCACCAAGAAGCAGGAAAATCCCTTCGGACCCCCAACCACAGTGATCACAGTTACCCTCACAGCTATTCTGGTAGTGGGACAACAGGCCTGCATTCATGCCAGTCGTATGAAGAAGGTGAACCAAACACCTAAGAGGAAGATTAAAGACAAAGTAGGTGAAGTAAGCAGGGAAAGTCCTCAAATAGTGAGTGAAGCAGGTGGTCAAGACTCTGAAAATGATGACCTCGCTTATTTCACCACAGACTTCTGGGAAGGCCTTGTGCCTCCTATTCTTGATCACCCTGATTGTGTTCCTACCCATATGGATCATAACTGTATATATCACCCTGAGGACTTAGGTGCCATAAAAGGCATATGTGGAGCACAACCTATACATACATGACACACGTAACAGGTCAAAAAGAGAATCATTGGGAGAAAATGAGATAGGGGAAGGGTCAACCACATTCCATGATAAAATGTTACTGATGAAGTTCAAATATGCATATGCACAAAAAAAAAATCAGGTTATGAGAAATGTTGAATATGTAGTAAACTAGAGTCACCTAATTATATTATTTTTACAAAGATCTGGGTCTACTATCTCATCTGAATGTCTTGATTGGAGACTCCCTAACCTGATTTAACAGAATGGTGCCTTTCGACTCGAAGCCCAGTGGGCTCCTGGACAGAGAGACATGAAGCTCACGTTGAGCAGACAAGTGACCATGGTAAGAAACTGTTATTCTTACTTATTCTGCTCTCCGTGACGAGTAATTAGTTAGTGTCTGGGGTCCAATGGCTGAAGGAATCTTATGCTGTTGATGAGATGGTGAGATTAAGGTAAAATTATGTGTTTAATTACTAGAGCCACTAGAATCCTTGACCCAGGTGCTGAAAGTAAAGCTTAACTCAGTCTTTATTACAGTAGAAACTCTGTAGTAAAGTAAGTCATTTTTTATGACTTAAGAGGAGATTGTAATAGAGCTATATAGAATAAAAACCCCCAACAAGGTAATGGGACTTTAAAGGCAACAAAGTATAAAAAAAGAAAAATGTATTGATTACAAAAAACACGAGAAAAATTAGGTACAAAATCGCAATAAGCATATAAACATAAAGATTTGTAATGATAGAACCACTAAAAACAAGAGCATGAAGTGGTCATGGTGTATGTGCAGTCTTCCACACTGCCCAATGCATTTTGGGACTTATATGGAGTGTCCCTTCATCAGGGGCAATCAGTGGAGCAAAATCGCACTATCAAAATCAAAAGAAATTATATCAGTCAATTGTTACATAAATACAGTATAATACAATACATAATTGCTCTATATCATGACAGCATACGGCATAATAATTCCATGGAGGGGAAACATACCCAGACCCATCATAGTTGAAATCTCACCGCCAAGACCGTGGCGATGACCGTATCGAAACAGCACCCCAGGATCCAGAGGGGAAATAGGGAGTGTGGCTGGCCCCACCTTATCCACAGTGGTCCACTCAGACACACCAAGAAAGCAGTGCTCACCGAGACGGATAATCCCATCAATGTAGATCAAAACTATATCAGAAAAATTATACATATAAGATTCAAGATTGTATAGCCTGGCTCTAGTGAAATACCAATTTCCAATATACGCATGATTTTTGTTAATAAAACTAGAGTGGGTCAAAGGTGTCCTACCTCAACAGAGTAGAAAGCCAGGGGGAAGGGATGTACCGATGGATAGGCAGGAAAGGACAGTCAAATCTGGGGCCAAATATATGGTACAATGCTCCTAAATAGGCTGCTTAAGTGGTATTCAGTCACATGAAAGGACTCTGCAAATGAGGGGAGATACAAGAAAGGTCAATAGGCATTTTACAATATAAATAAATAAGTAAGTAAATTGCACCAGTCGTCACACTGAGCAAAAGAGGGGGTATACTTACAAAGCAATAAGAGCTACCAAATATGTAGTGCCCACAGAACTAACCGATCGTCCATCCGCTCATTTCGCCGCCACCCTGTACACTGACACTCACTCCCGGTCAATCAGGGTTTAAAAAAAGCACCAGGGGGTGATGTCCAACGCAGCGCCGCTCGAGAGTGGCGTCATCGCGTCAGTACGTCATTGTCCGGGGGCGGGGGAGGAATAAGAAAGGAATCATGTGGCCATAACGTACTCCCGCTCTCCACAGCGCCCTTACGCAAAACACTATCACAACACCAAGGCGGATACCAAGGTCCCATAGGCACCACCCCTGGATACACAGGCAGGAACCAAACAATAAACCCAGCTATCTAACAGCGATAAAGAGCATCATAGCAACCAGGCAAGTAAACTAATAGGATGGAAAACCTAAACAAGAGCAAAAGAATACGGTTGAGCTAGCAAAATCAGATTAATCACACATCAATGCACATATCCACAGACAGTGGCAATGCCATAGATGCTCGGGAAACAGGACCCTGGACCACAGCTGCAGGGCGCCCCCCACAGACCATAGGTCTGTGAAGAAAGTCCTGCAGCAACGGTCCACCGACGCAGGGAGACGGCCATGCGGACAGTCATCCCCGGGCCGCAACGCTGCCCAGCGGGCACCATCCACAAACGGCCACCAAAATGAAGGCCCCCACCAACGTATTGATGGGAGGCCCACCTGCACCGGGCGGGACAAAGAAGGGTCAGCAGATCACAGGGACATCAACGATCGTCCATCCCGGGCACGGCTGGGAGATTCCAACAGGTGGTTCAGTGGACGGGTGGGTGGGCAAAACATAACATGATACAAAATTACCAAATAATCATATGAAAAATGAAAAATAAAATTAAATAAAAATAAAGGTTGCGGCCCGGGGATGACTGTCCGCATGGCCGTCTCCCTGCGTCGGTGGACCGTTGCTGCAGGACTTTCTTCACAGACCTATGGTCTGTGGGGGGTGCCCTGCAGCTGTGGTCCAGGGTCCTGTTTCCCGTGCATCTATGGCATTGCCACTGTCTGAGGGATATGTGCATTGATGTGTGATTTATCTGATTTTGCTAGCTCAACCGTATTCTTTTGCTCTTGTTTAGGTTTTCCATCCTATTAGTTTACTTGCCTGGTTGCTATGATGCTCTTTATCCCTGTTAGATAGCTGGGTTTATTGTTTGGTTCCTGCCTGTGTATCCAGGGGCGGTGCCTATGGGACCTTGGTATCCGCGTCATTGTTGTGAAAGTGTTTTGTGTAAGGACGCCGTGGAGAGTGGCAGTACGTTATGGCCGCTCTCACGGCACATGATTCCTTTCTTATCTCTCCCCCGCCCCCGGACAATGACGTACTGACGCGATGACGCCACTCTCGAGCGGCGCTGCATTGGACGTCACCTCCTGGTGCTTTTTTTAAGCCCTGATTGACCAGTAGTGAGTGTCAGTGTACAGGGTGGCGGCGAAGTGAGCGGACGGACGATCGGTTCGTTCTGTGGGCACTACATATTTGGTAGCTCTTATTGCTTTCTAAGTATACCCCCCTCTTTTGCTCAGTGTGACGACTGGTGCAATTTACTTATTTATTTATATTGTAAAATGCCTATTGACTGTGGGCCTTTCTTGTATCTCCCCTCATTTGCAGAGTCCTTTATGTGACTGAATATCACTTAAGCAGCCTATCTAGGAGCATTGTACCATATATTTGGCCCCAGATTCGACTGTCCTTTCCTGGCTTCCCCCTGGCTTTCTAATCTGTTGAGGTAGGACACCTTTGACCCACTCTAGTTTTATTAACAAAAATCATGTGTATATTGGAAATTGGTATTTCACTAGAGCCAGGCTATACAATCTTGAATCTTATATGTATAATTTTTCTGATATAGTTTTGATCTACATTGATGGGATTATCCGTCTCGGTGAGCACTGCTTTCTTGGTGTGTCTGGGTGGACCAGTGTGGATAAGGTGGGGCCAGCCACACTCCCCGTTTCCCCTCTGGATCCTGGGGTGCTGTTTCAATACGGTCGTTGCCGCGGTCTTGGCGGTGAGATTTTAACTGTGATGGGTCTGGGTATATTTCCCCTCCATGGAATTATTATGCCGTATGCTGTCATGATATAGAGCAATTATGTATTGTATTATACTGTATTTATGTAACAATTGACGGATATAATTTCTTTTGATTTTGATAGTGCGATTTTGCTCCACTGATTGTCCCTAATGAAGGGACGCTCCATATAAGTCCCGAAACGCGTAGGGCCGTGTGGAAGACTGCACATACACCATGACCACTTCATGCTCTTGTTTTTAGTGGTTCTATCATTACAAATCTTTATGTTTATATGCTTATTGTGATTTTGTATACAATTTTTCTTGTGTTTTTTGTAATCAATAAATTATTCTTTTTTTTATACTTTGTTGCCTTTAAAGTCCCATTACCTTGTTGGGGGTTTTTATTCTTTATATCCAGGGATGATGGCAACTCATATGATCTATTTGGATGGCCTCTTTCTTTAAACACGTAATAGAGCTATATGATCAACTGTAACTCCATTTTGTAATCTCCCCTCCATTCTATAAGCTTGTTTTTAAAGAATGTATGTGCCTTATCTTACACTTCTTTCTTGTTAGAGTTTTAGACTTTTTTGTTTGAGACAAATTTTAATTAAAACCCCCCACTGTATGACTCATTGTGTTTAGGCCAATTTTTGATAGCTTATCTGCAAGGACATAAACTATCTTTGTAAACTCCTTTCAATTGCCTAAAATTAATGATGAAAAAATCTCTCTGTAGAAGCCTGGTTAACCCTTAGAAACTTAGGAGCGAGTTTACCCCTCCCCTCTTGTTTTGTTACTTGCATATATTGCTATCAATCCTGAATAAAGATTTTAGACTGACTTTGCACACGAACACTGCCTGTTGTGTGTGTGTCATTGGGGTCTCCAGAATTCTGACGGAATTGCTGTGGATTACCAAGGGTGGTCGGCTGTCAAGTATGCTATCCTTTCAGAGAAGTTCTTTGTACACTATGGCCTGCCCCAATGTATCCACTCTGATCAAGGGAGAGACTTTGAGAGCAGCCTCATCAAGAGACTTTTAGACCTGTTAAGCATTAAGAAGTCCAGAACCACCCCGTACCATCCTCAAGGGTATCCTCAGGCAGAGAGGTTCAACCGAACCCTCCTGGATATGCTTGGGACTTTGAATTCAGAACAAAATCAGCACTGGCGCAAGCATATAGCCGCTATCATGCATGCTTATAACAGCACCACAAACTATGCCACAGGATACTCTCCCTATTGTCTGATATTTGGACGGGAGGCCCGGCTGTCAGTAGGCTTGGCCTTTGGCCCTTCTTTAGACCATACCTCAACAACCTCCCACAGAGGGTATGTGAACCACTTATGGAAAAGTCTGAAGACCTCCTATGACAAGGCCCAAGCTGCCTCAGATGCCCAAGGACAGAGGAACAAAAGAAACTTCGACCTCAGGGTACGAGTGCAGGACTTGCAACCAGGTGACAGAGTACTGCTGAGAAACTTGGGTGTCCCTGGAAAGCACAAGTTGGCTGACCGCTGGAAGTCACAGCCTTATGTCATTTGCAAACAGCTGCCAGGGCTCCCAGTGTATCAAATCCATCCAGAAAGGAGCACAGGCCCGCGGAAGACTTGGCACCGCAACCATCTGTTGCCTCTGTCGGAAGCAGTTTGTGTGCTACCACAGCCAGATTCACAGTCCACATCCATAGCCTCTCAGAGATCCAGATCGGTGACTAGGTCTCAGTCTGTGCCTCTTGCTGAAGAGGATGAGAATAGCGAGGATGAAGAGATGGGAATGGATTGGCTGTGGCCGTCCCAAATGCCAGGGCCTGCCACCCCCCTTCCTCTCCTCCCAGGGTGACAGACATTGGGATTCTCAGACCAGAGGCTCCTGAATTTGTGCCTCAGTATAAGCCTCTGGAAGACTCTTAATCTTCCCTGCCGGCAGCAGGCCCCCGAGGATTCTCTTTCCATTGATGAAGAGGAAGCTGAGGCTGATATGCAGGAAGAAGAAAAAGCTGTGGATGAAGTAGAGACCAGTGTGCCCGTAACTCCAGAGCCTAAAGAACAGAGAGAGCAAAGAGCTATTCACCCACCAAAGAGACTAACCTATGATACTCTAGGTGAAAACTCTGGGGAAGCTGTTTTCACTTCAAAAAGGACTATTGAGGTGCCTAGTTCTTCCACCACACGTTTGGTGAAGGACAACCCCAACTCACCCCCTACAACCTCCCATCCTATGCTAATTGGTGGGAGGTTCCTCTGCCAGGTTTTTACGCAAATGCAAACTACTTGTTTTCTTCTGTATACTAACTTGCTTTTTCCTCCGCGTGTATATACAAAGCATGTAACAGGTCACACAGACTCTTTACCTCCTTTGGAGGGCCAAATGTTCTTTGGTGGGGGGGAGTGTGTAGCAGCTATTGCAGCCAAAGACTTACATTAACACAGATGGGCTGACAGGGAAAAGTTTGGAGTGAGCAGCTGTGGGGACTTTCTTCCCCCTCCTCCCTTTTCTCTTCACTTACTGCATGTACACAGGATATTCTGTTCCTCCCCTGCGTTCCTATTGGCAAGAGGAAGAAAGCCAATTAAAGAAGCAGTTAGAGGAACCAATCAATGGAGTTTTAACAAGCAGCAGCTGAAAAGGAGTCTGGTATATGGAGTCCCAGCGCAAAGCTGCTCACTGACTTTTAAAGGGACAGAACAGCAAATCCCAGCCTGCACAGCAGAAAGAAAGGAGAATGATGGGAGAGACTATAAAATAATCTGCAGACCAGGCCCAAGGCCTCTTGTTTCCTGGATCCCATCGTAAGCGCACCCTTCGATTGCTGTGTGAGGGGATTGCGGCCTACCAAGGGGCACACTGCCTGCAGCTTCAGCCCATAGGGTAAGAACGCCGCCTGCTTTCATAAGGACGCTCTGCAGCAACGCGGAATGTCATGGAATTGGCTGGGTCAGCAAACTGAAAGCCATCATGACACATTTACAGCCAGGGGAATCATTTGATCATTCTTTGGAGGACTGCTGAACGTGTATAGGATTGGTAAGGGGCCTCTTGCCCAGGAATCTCATTGCCTTTCATAAATCCCACATTTGAACATTGTGCACAGACATCTGTTACCTGGATCGCATAGAGGAGTGTTATATCACAAGACAGCTATCTTACCCTGTTCCTTATCACTCTGTTACATCAAGGGACCCTTGTTCTTAGAGCTCCAAAATGCAGGTGAAGATAGTGTGAGGCCTCACTTTTAGGACACTGTTATTTACTGCTCTTAAAGGGGGCACGTTACTGATACTTATAGTATATTGCTCTCAATAGACCTTAAGGTATTATAGGCCGGCCTGGGGTTCCCCTTTAGTATTGGTAATATCTACAAGTACTCAATAGTTTTGAAGAAGGTATTTACTGATAATCTGACACTGACTGTATTGGTACTGTCTATTTGCGAATCTTATAAATTTGTTGAGCACTATAAAAAATCACTTCAACCAAATCCTGGTTGTTTGTCTGGGATCTGGCTGACCAATACCATTTTGCTGCTAAATTGAAGAAAATATTAATACTTGAACTGTGTCAGTACTGTGGTATTCTAGTAATCACATTGCCAGGTGTGCTAGAGGGGCTGAGGCCATTCCTGGGGTTGAGAGGCAGAGTAACGGACTGAACAAACTTAGGCAGCTCCTTCGGGGGTATCGCTCTATATATATATATAGAGAGAGAAATAGATAGATAGATAGATAGATAGATAGATAGATAGATAGATAGATAGATAGATAGATAGATAGATAGATAGATAGATAGCGCAATCCCCCCGAAGGAGCTGCTTAAGTTTGTTCAGTCCCTTCAGTTATCTTTATACTTCTATATTTTATTATTTTATTTACTAGGATAATACACATTATATATTGTGTGTATTTTTATATATATATATATATATATATATATATATATATATATATATATATATATATATATATATATTTATTATATACACACACACAGTATATAATGTGTATTATCATAGTAAATAAGATATAGAAGTATATAGATAAATCGGTACATACTTTGCTATGATTAATAGAAGTAAAAATGGTGGAAGTTGCAGTGGATCGCAGAGAGATCGCAGAGAGATCTGTTCACTAATCACACTCAGAGAACACTAACTGATCTCAGCTCTGCACTGCCTAATACCTGCTGCCAGCACTGCCAGGTCATGTGACACCACTATGACATCACAGTTGATATGACTCCGCCTACAACACTCAAACAATAGGCATCAGGCTTGCATACCGAATACTTTTTGTTTGTATAATTGTATTGATAATGATTGTGGAGAAGATTTGATGTGCAGAATAGAGCGATGGATAAATTCTGATCTATTATGAGAAGACAAATATGAGGAAATGCTCGGAGTGATGAGAGATTATTATAAATAAATCAGAGTGGATTTCTTGCTGTTTCGTCAGATTCGGTGACCCATCAGAATTTGTAACGGAAGTGACGTTCGGTCACTGCCATCTTGCTACACTCCACACTCGTCCACAGTAAGGATACAGTGAGAAGGCGGCAAGCAGACATCTTGTTACACCCACTGGAGTCTTGCATTGCATACTTATTTTTAAATGTAAAGTCAGCTTGTATAGTGAAATGTAGTATTTTTAAATCCGTAAAACTATTTTGATGTTGATTTTTCAAAGCAGTAGTGTTCTGTCATATTAGCCTACCTGTGAGATCAGCAGACTTGCTGCTGCTTTTAAATTTCAACATCTAAACAGTCAGGCGGATTTTTTAACCACCTCAATACTGGGCACTTTCACCCCCTTCCTTCCCAGACCAATTTTCAGCTTTCAGTGCCCTCTGACTTTGAATGACAATTACTCAGTCATGCTACACTGTACCCAAATGAAATTTTTATCATTTTGTTCACACAAATAGAGCTTTCTTTTGGTGGTATTTATTCACCACTTCATTATTTTTTTTTTTTTTTGATATAAGCGAAAAAAGAGCGAATATTTTGGAAAAAACCCAAAATTTTCTACTTTCTCTTTTAAAAGAAACCAAAAAAATTAAATTTTGTCGAAAATTTAGGCAAAAATGTATTCTACCACATGTCTTTGGTAAAAAAAATCCTGATAGTTGTATGATCATTGGTTTGTGTGAAAGTTATAGAGTCTACAAGCCATGCTACGCATTATTGAAAATGTATCAATCCTAATGCACTGATGGCCTAATGCACTGATCTCATTTCTTGAGGCCCTAAAATGTCAGGACAGTACAATAACCCCCCAAATGACCCCTTTTTGGAAAGAAGACAGTCTGAGGTATTTAGTAAGAGGCATAGTGAATTTTTTGAAGTTGAAATTTTTTCCCCACAATGCTTTGGAAAATTAAGAAATATAGATTTTTTTTTTCTTCACTAAATTGTCATATTTACAAGTTATTTCTCACACATGGTGCAGGCATAATTGCAATTACACCCCAAAATACATTCTGCTATTCGTCCTAAGTATGGCGATACCCCATGTGTGAGACTTTTCCACAGCCTGGCCACATACAGAGGCCCATCCATATAGCACCATCAGGCGTTCTAAAGGCATAAATTACACATTTCATTTTCTGAGTACCTATCACATTTTTGAAGGCCCTGGAGCACCAGGACAATGGAATTACTCACAAAATGACCCAATTTTGGAAAGAAAACAACCCAATGTATATTCTATGAGGCATACTGAGTCTTTTGAACATGTCCTTTCTTACTACAAGTTTTTGGAAAATGTGGAAAGAAAATGAAAACCTATTTTTTTCTCACAAAGTTGTCAATTTAGAAGATCTTTCTAACACATAGCATGTACATAGCCAAAATGACACCCCAAAATACATTCTGCTATTCATCCTGAGTATGGCGATACCCCATGTGTGAGACTTTTCCACAGCCTGGCCACATACAGAGGCCCAACATCCATATAGCACCATCAGGCGTTCTAAAGGCATAAACTACACATTTCATTTCCTGAGTACCTATCACATTTTTGAAGGCCCTGGAGCACCAGGACAATGGAATTACCCACAAAATGATCCAATTTTGGAAAGAAAACAACCCAATGTATATTCTATGAGGCATAATGAGTCTTTTGAACATGTCATTTCTTTCCACAAGTTTTTGGAAAATGTGGAAAGAAAATGAAAACCTATTTTTTTCTCACAAAGTTGTCAATTTAGAAGATCTTTCTAACACATAGCATGCACATAGCCAAAATGACACCCCAAAATACATTCTGCTATTCATCCTGAGTATGGCGATACCCCATGTGTGAGATTTTTCCACAGCCTGGCCACATACAGAGGCCCAACATCCATATAGCACCATCAGGCGTTCTAAAGGCATAAATTACACATTTCATTTCCTGAGTACCTATCACATTTTTGAAGGCCCTGGAGCACCAGGACAATGGAATTACCCACAAAATGACCCCATTTTGGAAAGAAAACAACCCAATGTATATTCTATGAGGCATAATGAGTCTTTTGAACATGTCATTTCTTTCCACAAGTTTTTGAAAAATGTGGAAAGAAAATGAAAACCTATTATTTTCTCACAAAGTTGTCAATTTAGAAGATCTTTCTAACACATAGCATGCACATAGCCAAAATGACACTCCAAAATACATTCTGCTACTCGTCCTGAGTATGGCGATACCCCATGTGTGAGACTTTTCCACAGCCTGGCCACATACAGAGGCCCAACATCCATATAGCACCATCAGACGTTCTAAAGACATAAATTACACATTTTATTTCCTGAGTACCTATCACATTTTTGAAGGCCCTGGAGCACCAGGACAATGGAATTACCCACAAAATGACCAAATTTTGGAAAGAAAACAACCCAATGTATATTCTATGAGGCATAATGAGTCTTTTGAACATGTCGTTTCTTTCCACAAGTTTTTGGAAAATGTGGAAAGAAAATGAAAACCTCACAAAGTGGTCAATTAAGAAGATCTTTCTTACACATAGCATGTACATAGCCAAAATGACACCCCAAAATACATTCTGCTACTCGTCCTGAGTATGGCGATACCCCATGTGTGAGACTTTTCCACTACCTGGCCACATACAGAGGCCCAACATGCAAGTAGCACCTCCAGGCTTCTAACCCATAGCATGTACACACCAAGAATTACACCCCAAAAAACATTCTGCTGAGCAAAAGGTAAAAAAAAAAGCTCACCTGTGGTTTTAGCAGGCAGGAATACCGTTCCAGAGCAACCAAAGCATTTGTCCAGACAGCCAAAGGAAATGTCCAGGAATTGTCCAGGCAGCAGACAGATATGGAAAAGTATGAACATGGTTCAGTACAGTCCAAGGTTTAGCAGGCAGTTCAGGTAACAGGCATAGGCATGGCCAGTCCAGGTGGCAGGCAAAGGCATGGCAAGGTCATGTGGCAGGCAAAGGCATGGCAAGGTCATTTGGCAGGCAAAGGCATGGCAAGGTCATGTGGCAGGCAAAGGCATGGCTAGTTCAGGTGGCAGGCAGAGGCATGACCAGTTCAGGTGACAGCAGGCAGCACTTTGTACATTGGGCCTTGGTCAGGTAAGACCTGAGGACAGGGGTAGAGGCTTCTTCCCACCCAAATCTCTACGAAGCCTCCGAGTCTCCAGACCCTAATCCGAGAAAACTAAAAACCCGGAGAAAAATGTTTTCTCCACTCAGAAAACCTTTTCTGGAGCCCCTCACATATGTGAGACCCCTGTGCTGTACAGTGGCAGGGCAAATGATCAGTTCAGGAGGCAGGCAAAAAGCATGGTCATTTAACAGTCCGGGTCAATTCACGTTGAAGGCAGAAAGATGTTTGGCCGAGGCATAGTCGTTAACAGTCCGGGTCAATTCACGTTGAGGGCAGAAACATGTTTGGCAGAGGCATAGTTGTTAACAGTCCGGGTCATTCACAGAAATGGCAGATAGTGGAAAAAAATCATCTTCACTTTACTAATAGTGTAGTGAAGTATGATAGCTCCGATAGCACGTTCCAATACAGAGGTCTGGTTGGGAGGGACATTGGGGACAGTAGTATCGGGTGTCACGGCGACTTCCTCTACTTGCACATACACAACATTTTTTTGGGGGTTTGCGACCTGTTTGGGTAAGAGGGAGGATTTCGGGAAAGTGCCTTTCATGGAGTCTGGCTAATGAATCGGAGCGAATTAGTTGAGGGGCTTGGCCTTGGGGATAGAGAAGGGCTGTGACAACTTCTTCTTGGAATTTTAGATAGGGTAGGGAACTTTGGGTGCACTTAGAAAAAATTATATATGAATTAAATAGGGCAAGTTGCATCAAATAAATGGCGATTTTCTTGTACCAAAATAGTGATCTCCTGGTGGCCAAGTAGGGCTGCATCATCTGGTCGTTCATATCCACCCCCCCCCCATGTATAGGTTGTACTCGTGCACACATTTTGGCTTCTGTATGGGGCCTCCTCTTCTCTGAAGTTCCACCAAGGTGTCGTCATGTATTGTTGAAAGGATGTAGACATCTCTTTTTTTATCTCTCCACTTCACCGCTAGTACTTCTTCAGTCCGCAAACTGGCCATTTCACCCTGCTTCAATGTCTTGGCGACCAATCTTTGTGGGAAGCCTTTGCGGTTGGTCCGTGCTGTCCCACAGGCCACAGTGTTCTTTAGGTACAAATGGCGGAAAAGTGGGAGACTAGTGTAGAAAGTGTCTACATATAGGTGGTAACCTTTCCCAAGTAATGGTTGGATCAGCTGCCAGACAATTTTGCCACTTGTTCCCATGTAGGTAGGGCATCCAGGGGGGTTTAGCTGTCTGTCTTTTCCCTCATAAATTATAAAATCATATGTGTAACCCGTGGCCCTGTCACACGCCTTATAAAATTTTACCCCACGTCTGGCTCTTTTACTGGGGAGGTATTGTTTTATTCCCAGTCTTCCGGTGAAGTGCACCAGGGATTCATCCACACATATATTTCTATCAGGGGTAAACATCTCCTTGAAGCTGGCGCAAAAAAATTGATTAGGGGCCGAATTTTGAATAATTTATCGTAACTGGGATGATTTTGAGGGAGGCATTGGGCATTGTTATTGAAGTGTAAAAATCTCATGATCATCTCATAACGGGTTATGGGCATCAATGACGAATAGACCGGCATGTGGTGGATAGGTTGGGTAGACCAGTAGGAATGGAGTTCATTTTTTTTTGTCAGCCCCATGTTGAGGGTTAGGCCAAGGAAAATTTTAAATTCTTCCACGGTGAGGGGTTTCCAAACAAAAGGACAGGCATATGAGGAGCTTGGATTGTTGGCTATATGTTGGCTGGCGTATAGATTACATTGTTCCACAATGTAGGTTAGGAGATCATTGGTAAAAAATAAATGAAAATAATAAAGTGGGGTTACATTTTCCGTCTGCATCTGAGGGCCTGGCTGGGCTGTAAAAAGGGGTATTACAGGTTCTACTGATGTATCGGGCAGCCATGTTGGATACAGTAGAACATCTGGGAGGCTAGTATGGGCACTGCCTCGTTGATGGGATCCGTTGCTAGCATCTGGCCTATCTTCTAGGAAGGTTGCAGAACTGCTGGTGGATGCCTGCCTATCCCGGAGTGCTGCGCTGCTGGTGGATGCCTGCTGGTGGATGCCCTGTTTCCAACTCGGAACCACTGCTTTCCACTGGCTCATAGTCGCTATCCGAGTCTGACGGAGAGAATTCCCCCGCTACTCTCGTCCAACATACTCTGGAGTATTTGGAGAGCCTCCTCTGCGCTGTATGATCTTTTCGTCATGTTGGCGGGCAGATGTGTCAGATGGCGGGCGGCAGATGTGCCAGATGGTGGGCGGCTGTGCCAGATGGTGGGTGGCTAGATGTGCCTGATGTTGGCGGGCAGATGTGCCTGATGTTGGCGGGCAGATGTGCCTGATCGTGGGCAGATGGCGGGTGGCAGATGTGCCTGATGGCGGGCGGCAGATGTGCCTGATGGTGGGCGGCAGATATGCCTGATGTTGGCGGGCAGATGTGCCTGATGATTGGCGGGCAGATGTGCCTGATGATGGTGGACCGCTGATGTGTCAGCTGTTGACGGGCTGATGTGCCAGCTGATGACGGGCTGATGTGCCAGCTGATGACGGGCTGATGTGTCAGCTGTTGACGGTGTCAGATGGCGGGCGGCAGATGTGCCTGATGGCGGGCGGCAGATGTGCCTGATGGCAGGCGGGCAGATGTGCCTGATGACTGGCGGGCAGATGTGCCTGATGGCAGGCGGCAGATGTGCCTGATGACTGGCGGGCAGATGTGCCTGATAACTGGCGGGCAGATGTGCCTGATGATGACGGGCTGATGTGCCCGCTGTTGGCGGACAGATGTGCCCGCTGTTGGCGGACAGATGTGCCAGTTGTTGACGGGCAGATGTTCACTGACAGGTGTTTTCACTGTTTTGGGGACACTGTGTTTTGGGGACACTAGCTGGGTGATCAGTGGGTAAACAGCAGACAAACAGCTATAAAACTCACTGATCTCCCGGCTGCAGCACAGATCTCTCTTCCTCTCCTCACTGACAGGCTCTGTGTGAGGAGAGGAAGAGATGAGAGCAGTTACAGTGCTCTTTATTTACATTACATGACGACTGTGATTGGACACAGTCGTCATGTGATCAGGAGGGCCAATCACAGGGCCCTCCTGTGTTGTACTGTCTCTGGGGGCACAGGCAGATTGGGATCGTGCCGCTGCGCGGGCACGTGGCGGCGCGATCTCCTGTCAACTGCCACCCCTCCCCCTTGTTTACCATACGATGGCTGTGATTACACACAGCCATCGTGTGGATCAGGAGGGCAAATCACATTGCCCTCCTGCCGCTCCGAGATGCGGCGTGTCCGAGTGACACGCGCGCATTGGGATCGCGCGGCTGCGATCCCGCTCCTTCTGAAGGACATTCAGGAATGTCCAGTCAGAAGGAGGGAGCTCCCACCTGGCCGTTTATGTGCAGTGGCCGGGTGGGAAGTGGTTAATTCTGTATTTCAGTAAATAAACTGAGTTTACTGTTAAAAATAAGTGTGAAATGCAAGACTCCGGTGGGTGTAACAAGATGTCCGAGTGCCGCCTTCTCACTGTATCCTTACTGTGCACGAGTGTGGGGTGTAGCAAGATGGTGGTGACGAAACATCACTTCCATTACAAATTCTGAACTAAGCAGGTAACTGGCTGCGCCCCCTTCACATCACTTATCACAAAGAATTATAGAGCTGAGCCCCGCAGGGCCGCTCATCTGCTGATAGGTGTCCTCAGTCAGCGCTGCCCCGCCCATTCTAACTGGTTACCGACATATACCATGGCAGCAGCTCTGCCCCCTCCCCAGCCTCGCCCAGCAGTGGTCTCGAGACTAACGGCTCTCCCTCTCTCCTTATCTCCTCATCTCCTCATCTTGTCAATCAAAGCTAAATGAGGAAAGAGCAGGGGGCAGGGGGCCGAGCCATTGCTCCGTGGGTGAAAGGAAGGAGCCTGCTTGCATAGTTGCCAACATTGCAAAAAAAATTTATAGGAACACTTTTTTGTCTTTAGGCAGAGTCTTGCTATAATTAGGGGTGGGGCATTCATTTGAAGGCGGGACGCAGTAAGGAAAGAAAAATGTGGCGCAGCAAAAAATGGGCGTGGTTTAAAGGTGCCCACAGCAGAGTCCCTCCTTACATCAGGTGCCCACAGCAGAGTCTCTCCTTACATCAGGTGCCCCCAGCAGAGTCCCTCCTTAGATCAGGTGTCCCCCACAGAGTCCCTCCTTCCTTATATCAGGTGGCCCCCGCAGAGTCCCTCCTTATATCAGGTGCCCCCCCGCAGAGTCCCTCCTTATACCAGGTGCCCCCAGCAGAGTCTCTCCTTACATCACGTGTCCCCAGCAGAGTCTCTTCTTACATCAGGTGCTCCCAGCAGAGTCTCTCCTTACACCAGGTGCCCCCAGCAGAGTCCCTCCTTACATCAGTGCCCCCAGCAGAGCCCCTCCTTACATCAGTGCCCCTCTTGTAGGACACACGGGGAGGAGGGTTGGCTGCAGCTCCATTTCCCATCCTTTCCCGTGTGTTCACTGGAGAGGGGAGGGGCCTCTGATCCATGCAACCAATTGGCTTCAGTGTACAAGAGAATTGTCTACTTGTACACTGAAGAGAGAAGCCGATCGGCTGCCCGGATCTCCACTGAAGACACGGGTTAAGCCGTAAAGAGATCTTGTGATGGCGGCCATCTTTTTGTAGCCCACTGCGGTCATTGCCAAAAACAGTCCAGATTCCTGAGACAAAAGTGAAATCCCGGGAATTTGATCTGGACGAGGGTCCAAAAATCGGGATTGTCCTGGGAAAATCGGGGCTGTTGGCAAGTATGTGCTTGGATAACCGTTATGACTGTACGTCTCTTGTATCACATCCACAGTCTCTGACCATTCCTTGTATCCTGCCCATAGTCTGTTGTGTGTCTCGGACACGGAATATTCACAGATTGTGTGATTATGTATGGCCCCCTAGTGATGTCAGAGTCTGGAGTTGAGGCTCCGGTCCTCCCCCAAGAAAAGTTGTCCTCCTCTCGTGAACATACGTGACATCATATGGTAGACTTGATTTGTGGGATTCTATTTATAAGGAATTGGACACTTTATTTCACTGCAATCTGATTATTTTTTTAGTATGTCAATATTTTTTATTAAAAGAAGAACAAAGTCTAGAATGACCAAACACATTGACAATATGGAGTAAATTTTTCCGATCGTCAGCATCACAATACAGAGAAATAGAAAGTATGGCCATAATGCATATCCATCATCTATCACAATAACAGAACGTAACATGTGTGATATGTATCCAAATACCAATAAGGTTTAATAATAGTCTCCCAGCTATGATCCGGGGTACCCCTATATGAAAGAATGGTAGAGATCCGGAGTCACAGGGAATCTCGGTCGCGATCTCTGAGATAATCTCAGGACTCACAGTCGTATGAGGCCCCATGTGCAGTCATCTGTATTGTGTATAAAATTTCTAGAAGAGGAAACAAGTAATAAAGAGAAGGGAAGAGAGAAGAGGAGGAGAAAAAAAAAAAAAAAACACGAGAGAAAAGAGGGAGATGAGGAAAGAGAGGGTCATCCTTGAGTTCACTTCGGAGTCGAAATGTAATCGATCCACGGGTCCCATACCTTTTTAAATTTCTTGGTTTTATTACAAAGTATATGGGTGAGTTTATCATTAATCATAATCCAACTGAGTTTACTTTTAACCTGGTCAAGAGGAATTACAGACTGCTTCCAGTGTCTAGCGATTGTGATTCTCGCCGCCAACAATATATAATTAACCACCTCAATACTGGGCACTTTCGCCCCCCTCCTTCCCAGACCAATTTTCAGCTTTCAGCGCTCTCACACTTTCAATGACAATTGCACGGTCATGCTACGCTGTACCCAAAGTACATTTTTATCATTTTGTTCACACAAATAGAGCTCTCTTTTAGTGTTATTTATTCACGACTCAGTTTTTTATTTTTTGCGATATAAGAGAAAAAAGAGCAGAAATTTAGGAAAAAAAAAACAATATTTTCTTCTTTCTATTTTAAAACAAATCCAATAAAATCTAATTTTGTCATAAATTTAAGCCAAAACGTATTCTGCTACATGTTTTTGGTAAAAAAAATCCCGTTAAGTGTATAATAATTGGTTCATGTGATCACGGACACATGTGCGCAAATGATCATGTACAGATGTGCGCAGGTGACATATGTGTGCAGATAATCATTGGGACATGTGATTTTACTGGGACATATGTGGGGGACATGTGTTTTTACTATGTGGGGACATGTGTTTTCGGGACATGTGTTTTCGGGACATGTCATTTCAAATGTTGTAAGCGGAAGGGGGCTCACCACTTGATTAAGCTTGGATCTGGCAAACAATGCGATTTGATTGTATTGAAATATTTCATTAGGAGGCATTAGAAACATGTCTTTAAAATGTTGTATAATATATAACTGATCCCCATTAAGGAAATTGCCGATTCTCAATAGCCTCTTATTAAGCCACCATTGGAACAATTGCAAAGTCAAACCAGGTGGAAACTCCGGGTTACAGAGAATGGGAGCTAGTGGTGTATGAGGGGATGATAAAGGACTGCAATGGCGTATCCTGTCCCATATTGCTAAAGAATGTGATAAACTGGGGCATAATATAGGCGGGCGTAAACGACTAGGAAGCCACATTAAGGATCCTATAGAAAACGAATGGCAGGAAAGTGCTTCAATGGAGACCCAAAGGGGGACTGAGCCTTTAGCTGTGGTGTAGGCTAGCTGGGCAATCTGGGCTGCTTGGAAATATGCCTGTAAATTGGGAAGACCAAGCCCCCCCATAGGTTTAGGTGTATAAAGTGTTCACTTTTGTATCCAAGGTCTCTTGTTATCCCACACGAAAAGCAGGACTTCAGATTGCAGACGTTGTATGTCTCCCCTCGGGACTGCCACCGGTAAAGTTCTAAATTAATAAAGGAGTCTAGGTAAAAACATAATTCATATCGACTTGACTCTGCCAACCCATTAAAAGGAATAATCCGCCCAACAACGAAGATCCTCCTTAAGTCTTTTAAATAATGGGGGGTAATTTTCCCTATAGATAGTGTCAGCTGGACCCCTAAGTATGGAAGAGAACGAGGAGCCCATTTAAAACTATGTGTATTTTGAAGAGTCTGCACCATAGCAGAGGGTAATGATATGTTAAATGCTACTGTTTTTTGAGAAATCAGAGATAGGCCGGAGAGTTGTGAGAAATAATCTAATAGGGACACCAAGTTAGGCAAAGTTACTTGGGGATTAGTGATGTACATAAGGACATCATCGGCAAATAGTGCACATTTATGTTCCTGTTGGCCACAATGAATACCGTGAATGTCAGAGTGGGAACGAATCGCCACAGCTAGGGGTTCTATTGCCAACGCAAATAATAAAAGAGAGAGTGGGAATCCCTGCCTCGTACCACGCTGGACATAGGATAGTGGTGATTTATGACCTCTAATGGAAACTTGGGCTATAGGGGAATTATATAACGTTTTCAGCAAGTAAAGGAACGTAGGGCTGAACCCTAGGGTCTCTAGAGTGACAAAGAGATAATTCCAATTTAGGCTGTCAAAGGCCTTATTAAGGTCCAGTGAAAGGAGCAAAAGTTCCCGGGTGAGTGGAGCATCCCAGTTGGAACGCGCCGCTGAGATCAGGGTTATGGATCTACGAATTTGATCTAGGGTCTGACGTCCTGTTATAAATCCTGATTGGTCTTTATGATTGTAATGCTCTAAAAAAGTATTAAGGCGAGAGGCCAAAATTTTTGTAAGGATCTTTTAATTACAATTTATTAGCGAAATTGAGCGGTAATTACAAACATCAGTAGGGTCCCTGTTGGGTTTAGGAATAACACTAATATATGCCTTATTTTCATCCAAAGGGACCGTACCTCCATCCCGCAGGGAATTAAAATAAAGAACCTGATTATTTTTTAACATCGGATGTAATGATCACACGTCGCATCGATCAATTTTCTATAATCAGTAGACGGTTTTATTGGCAGTGCTGCATCACTGAGGGGTGACTGGTGGGCTGTATAGACGGTTCTTATTTCACAACCCATCCCGGATTTCTGAGGAGAGGAGAGATCGGTGATGGGGAGGATGGTGGAGCCAGACGTCATTGAAGAGTCCAGTAGGGACCCGTCCAATCCCATTATTTAGGCCCCAAAACTAGACGGTAGTTGGAAGATTTGCAATGACTTAATTTATTGAGAAGATGTGCCATTTACACCCCCAATGGCCCGGGTAGATGTCACACTTACCGCCCCATGTCCCGGGTATATGTGATACTTATACCCCAATGGCCTGAGTAGATGCGACACTTACTCCCCATGGCCCAGGTAGCTGCGACACTTAACCCCCCCATGGCCCGGGTAGAGTAGCTCACAGACAGACCTGGGAAGGTCCTGTTATCTGACCACTTTAGACCTGACAAAAGGATATCAGCAAATCCCATTCATTGACAGCACCGAGAAAAGGACAGCATTTGTGACCACCGGGGGGGGGGTTTCAATATAAAAATATGTATACGTTTATAAAATGCCCCCCTGACATCTTAGAGGAACATGGACAGAACCCTAAGACCTCACCAGCTATAAACAGCAGTGTATCTGGAAGATATATGGACAGTCTTGCCCCGTGTCCAGGTGGTATTAGATGCTTCTACAAGGAATGTATTCCAGCAAATCCCAGAAAGTGCCATCAGTGTAGATCAGTGATCTCCTAACTTCGGCCCTTAACTCATCTTCATCCAGCCCTTGGAGCACTATTTCTCCCACTGACACCAATGATGAGGCACTATTCCTCCCACTGACACCAATGATGGGGCACTATTCCTCCCACTGACATCAATGATGTCAGTGGGAGGAACTCACCATCATTGGTGGTGGTGGAAGGAATAGTGCCCTATTATTGGTATCAGTGCGAGGAAAGGTGCCACATCATTGGTGGGAGGAAGGGTGTCTTCGTCATTGGTGTCAGTGGAAGGAATGGTGCCTCCATCATTGGTGTCGGTGAAAGGAATAGTACCTCCACTATTTCTTCCACCGACACCAATGATGGGACACTATTCCTCTCACTGACACCAATGATGGGGCCCGGTGTTCTGCCGAGAAAGTTCCGCTCGGCGGATAAGGACCCCCCCTGCGCAGTAGGATCCGGCAGAAATAGCCAAAGATAAATAGGGGAAAATCAGCTGTACACGGCGCCTGTAAGAGGGCTCCTCGCGGGCTCGCCACGCTTTGGGCACGGCCTAGCTTCGCTCGGCTCTTTTAGATTCCCCCTCTAGGTCCACTTGGATGGTGGGGAAGGAACCTGGACCCAGGGCGCAGGCGCCGTGTACAGCTGATTGTGGATTTTGTCGTTCGGCTATCTCCGGCGGCTGCTAGTAGCTGGTACTGCGCAGGCGATGCGCCTGCGCAGTACAGGGGGGGTACTTATCCGCCGAGGGAACTTTCTCGGCAAGACACCGGCTCCTCCAACTGACACCAATGGTGGGGCCCTATTCCTTCCACCGACACCATTGATGGGGCACTATTCCTCCAACTGACACCAATGATTTATCTCTGCCCACAGAGATTTAAAAAAAATAAATAAAATATATATATATATATATATATATATATATATATATATATATATATATATATATAGTTATAGTAGTAGTATAGTATAGCAAAAAAGCGCACACGCTCTATCATATCTGCAAAGGTGTGAATGGAGCCTTAGTGCTGGTTTACAGTTGCAGTAGCCCACTAATGAGTGATTTGCATTGGATCACTTTTCAGAGAGCATTTGACAGACAGTGAGAACACAGTGGGGAGGTTTGCTAAAAGTGGAGCACTCAGAAACTGGAGCAGCTCTGCATGGGAGCCAATCAGCTTCTAACTTCAGCTTCTTCAATGCACAATATCTACTGTATGTAAAGTGCTGTGTAAATTGCTGTCAAGATCATGTACATGTACGTCATCCTGGTGTCAGGGCTGGGCTCAGCCCTTCCTTCTTCTGAGCTGGCCGCTCAGCTGTCGGCTAATTGCCAGCTCCTATCTCTCCACAGTGACTCACCTGTTGATGATATCCTGCTCGTCAGTCCTGCCTCCTTAAGTCGTCCAGCCCAGATGATCTCTGCCTTCACCTTGGTCAACATCACAAAGACTATCTCCTGCGTTCCTGTTAAAGACTTGCTTGGCTGACATTCCTTCTGGCTCCAGATCCTGCTTGCTGTTCCACTACGCTGATCTCTGGCTGTCTGACTTTCTGGCTTGTCTGACTATCCGTTCCGTTTACCGAACTTTGGCTATGTTTTCACTATGTTTGTTCTATTTACTTTTATTATTAAACAAGTGTGATTTAACTGTACTTCTGTCTCGGTCTGCTTCATGGTTTCTGACAGTAGGCGAAGACCATGAATTCAGAAGATGCAGTCAATCCACTTGTTGGTAATATTTTTTCCAGATTGGATGAACTGGATCACCGCATGGATCAGTTTGCCATGGCGTTACCTGGAATCTCCCACTGTGGCTGCTCCAGTACAAACTGTGTTGCAGGCCGTCCCTGCTGCTGCTCCAGTCTATGCGCAGGTACCCGCCTCAAGTATTACCTCTATAAGAGGTATGTCTGGTTCCGCTTCGCTTCCCCAGCAATTTGGGGGCGATCCAGTCCAATGCAGAGGATTTCTCAACCAGGTTGAGATATACTTTGAGATGCTGCCCCAGGCGTTTCCCACAGACATAAGCAAAGTAGGTTTCGTGATATCTTTGCTTTCTGAGAGAGCCTTGGCCTGGGCTAACCTTCTATGGGAGACGCAAAAACCTGTTCTCTTGAGTTACCCTGAGTTTGTGGTTTCTTTTAAAAGGGTATTTGACGTTCCTTCACACTCCGCTTCTGCTGCCAAGTGACTCATGTCCATCAAACAGAGTACAAGAACTATTGCTGATTACGCCATTGAATTTCGTACTCTGGCAGCAGAGGTTGCTTGGAACAATGAGGCCCTCATGGCTGCTTTTTCTCATGGTCTCTCGGATACCATCAAGGAGATAGCAGCCCAAGATATAACCACTGAGCTGGAGAAGTTGATCACGTTTGCCATCCTCATTGACTCCAGACTCAGAGAAAGACTCTTTCAAGGTGCGCTTGTGGAAGCCTCCTGTACATTTGTCTCCGAGCTTTGCAGTCCCACCCTTGCCTCCCTCACCTCCCATGCCTCCTGGTACCGAGTTGGTCAGTGAAGGTGAACCCATGCACTTAGGCTTCACGCGTCTCTGAGAGAACCCTTAGGAGGAGGGAGAGATTGTGCCTTTATTGTGGCAAGGCAGGTCACTTTTTGAAGTCTTGTCCTACCCGTCCAGGGAACGCCCGAACCTTGAGGTCCTGTCACGGACAGACCTTAGGTGGCGTTTTGTCCCCAGTTATCCAAAAGGATAAGCCCCTGCTTTTGGTTACCCTTTCTTGGGCTGAGTCGTCCGTCGAGATACAGGCTCTAATCGACTCTGGGGCTGCAGGCCTGTTCATTGATGCTCCCTTTCTATCGAAGCACTTGATTCTGTTGCAGCTGCATAACACTCCACTTGCCATTGAGGCTCTTGACGGGAGACCTCTACAGCCTGCTCATGTGACTAATGAGACTATTCCATTGTCCATGGCCGTAGGGGCTCTTCACCATGAGATAATCCAATTCCAAGCTATTTCCTCACCTAAGTTTCTGCTGGTTATTGGTTATCCTTGGTTACAGAGGCACAACCCCTCTTTTGATTGGCTCCGTGCTGAGGTTCTCTCCTGATCGCCACAATGCAGTAAGAAATGCTTCCAGGAGGTAGCCAAGGTCCTGTGCACCTCTTCACTCTCCTCCCTGTCGGAGGAGTACCGCAATTTTAGCGATGTCTTTGACAAAGGTCAAGCCAGTAGTTTGTCTCCACACCAGATGTATGATTGCGCAATTGACCTGGAGTATATTGCAGATGCACTTTCTCGAGGTTTCATCCGCAAATCCTCGTCTCCTGCTGGTGCTGGTTTCTTCTTTGTGAAGAAGAAGAGTGGTGAACTGAGACCTTGTGTTGGGTATAGGGGTCTCAATCGTTTCACGATTAAGAATGCCTATCCGATTACGTTGATTATGGAGTTATTTGACCACCTCAAGGGAGCAACTAAGCTTGATTTGAGAGGGGCATACAATCTCGTGAGGATTAATGAGGGCGACGAGTGAAAAACTGCGTTTACCAGAACAGGCCATTATGAGTACCTTGCAGTTTTCCAGGAAATCATTAATGATGTCCTCCGAGATTTGTTGCAGTTACGTGTGGTGGTTTATCTCGATGATATCCTCATATTTTCTAAGTCCCTGGAGAGTCACCACACAGATGTCTGTTGTATGCTTCATAAACTAATGCTCTGTACACATGACCGGTTTAGCTATCGGAATAAACTCTGAAGGTTTTTCAGACGGAGTTCTGATGGAATTCCGCTCAAGCTGTCTTGCATACACACGGTCACACCAAATTCCGACCGTCCAGAACGCAGTGATGTACAAGGGGACTAGAAAATGGAAGTTCAATAGCCAGTAGCCAATAGTTTCCGTCTCGTACTTGCTTCAGAGCATGCGTCGTTTTTGGTGTGTTGGAACAGCATACAGACGAGCGTTTTTTCCGATAGTAATTTGTTCCGTCGGAAAAATATAGAACATGTTCTCTATCTAAGTCCGTCTGAATTTTCGACGGAAAAAGTTCGATGTGGCATACACACGGTCGGAATATACGATGAAAAGCTCCCATCGGACTCTTTCTGTCGGAAATTCCGCTCGTGTGTACGCGGCGTTAGTGAGAACAATCTCTATTGTAAAATGGAGAAGTGCGAATTCCATTGTGAACAGGTTAAATTCCTGGGTTATGTAATTTCCACTGCTGGTTTTTCGATGGACCCAGAGAAATTTTCAGCAGTCCTACAGTGGCCCCGACCCGTGGGTTTACTCCCTCGTAACTTCTCGTCTCTGGTCAAGCCCCTGACTGATATGACCAGAAAGGACGATAACCCACAGAGTTGGTCTCTGGAGTCTGTTAAGGTCTTTGAGAGTTTCAAGGCTGCTTTTGTTTCTGCTCCTGTGCTGGCACATCCTGATCCTACGTTACCTTTTATCCTTGAGGTTGATGCTTCTGAGACTGGAGTTGGTGCCCTTCTGTCTCAACGTCCTAAATCTGAGAGCGCTATGCATCCTTGTGGCTACTTTTTCAAGAAATTATCACCTGCGGAGTGCAATTACGAGATTGGTGACAGAGAGCTGTTAGCGATCATTTTAGCCGTGAAAGAATGGAGCCATCTCCTCGAAGGTACCACTGTGCTGGTTCTCATTCTTACTGACCATAAGAATCTCACATTCTTGTCTGAGGCTAAACACCTCTCTCCCAGAAGGGCACAATGGGTTCTTTTCTTGTCTAGTTTCAATTACATTGTCTCATTCTTACCTGGTACTAAGAACGTAAGGGCTGACGCTTTGTCACAAAAATTTTCCTCCACTTCCAAGATGGAGTCAGTTCCAGTTCCTGTGCTCCTGTAATCGTATTCTGGCTACGGTTTGTACCAGTCTCAGTTCTTTTTGGGTGACAAAATTCTTGCTGCTCAGGTCCATGCTCTTCCTGAGAAACCTTGTGACCGCTGCTTTGTCCTAGAGAGTCTCCGTACTACCGTGCTCCAGACTTACCATTCTCCCAAGGCTGCTGGCCACCCTGGGATGAATCAACTTTTTTGGGCCATTTCCCCACAATTCTGGTGGCCTAGTCTACGTGCTGATGTAACGACTTCGTAGCTGTCTGTTCCTTGTGTGCTCAGAGTAAGACTCCACGACACCTTCCAGTGGGCCTCCTACAACCCATACCCAATGGAGAGAGGCCCTGGACCCACCTGTCTTTGGATTTCAGTGTGGAGTTACCCAACTCCCAGGGCAATACAGTTATCTTTATGGTGGTTGACCGGTTCTCGAAAATGTCCCATTGTATTCCACTTAAGAAGTTGCCCACTTCTAAGGAACTGGCTTCCATTTTTGCTCCGGAGATCTTTCACTTACATGGGCTACCCAAGGTGATTATCTCGGACAGGGGTAGTCAGTTTGTGTCCTGGTTCTGATGAGAATTTTGTGCACAGTTGGGAATTCAGCTTGATTTCTCCTCTGCGTATCACCCGCAGTCTAATGGGGCCACAGAACGAGCCAATCAGTCCTTGGAGCAATTTCTACTTGCTATATTTCTGACCAGTATACATAACAACTTCCTGACTCATTTGTTCCGCAGAGTTTTCCTGCGTTAGAGGAGCATCTCCGTGGTCTTCATTCCACTTGGGCACAACTCCAGGAGGCTTTGCGACATGCTAATGATGGGTACAGACTCCATGCCTGCCTGCGCCTTCCTACCAGGTTGGGGACAGGGTCTGGCTGTCATCTCTCAACCTCGGACTTCGTGTTCCCTCTCTGAAGTTCGCACCTTGGTTTATTGGGCCCTTCCGTATTCTTTGCAGGATTAACCCAGTGGCTTATGTATTAGACCTTTCTTCTAATATGCATATTTCAAATGTATTTCATGTCTCCTTATTAAAACCTTTGGTCTGCAACCGCTTTACCACCTAAGTGCCTCGTCCTCACCCTATACAGGGTGAGAACCATGAGGAGTATGAAGTACAGTCCATTGTTGATTCCCGTAGGTTCCGCGGGCGCATACAGTACCTGGTGCAGTGGAAAGGATAAGGTCCGGAAGAGCGCTCTTGGGTTTCATCCTCGAACGTACATGCCCCTGTCCTCCGCCGTGATTTCCATAGACGTTTTCCCCTCAAGCCTGGTGGTCCTCCGGGGGGAAGGGTCATTGAGGAGGGGGTACTGTCAGGGCTGGGCTTAGCCCTTCCTTCTCAATGCTGGCCGCTCAGCTGTTGGCTAATTTCCAGCTCCTATCTCTCCACAGTGACTCACCTGTTGATGATATCCTGCTCGTCAGTCCTGCCTACTTAAGCCGTCCAGTCCAGATGATCTCTGCCTTGGTCACATCTCTAGAGACGCTCTCCTGTGTTCTTGTTAAAGACTTGCTTGGCTGACATTCCTTCTGGCTCCAGATCCTGCCTGCTGTTTTAATACGCTCATCCCTGGCTCCCTGACGTTTTGGCTTGTCTGACTATCTGTTCCGGTTCATGAACTCTGGCTATGTTTTGACTATGCTTACTCTGTTTACCTTTTTTTATTATTATTAAACAAGTGTGATTTAACTGTACTTCTGTCTCAGTCTGATTCATGGTTTCTGACAAGGGCGAAAGCCGAAGGTGGTGGAACATTTCAGTTGAACAAAAAGCCCTGGGTGCGAGGGCTACATGAAATGGCCTGGTAGGCTGAATTCGGCCCGCCAGGCCATTTGTGTTTGACACATGTGATCTAGTATCTACAAAAAAAAAAACCTGGATCTAACACCATGCACCTACCCAGAGCTAAAGTTCATCTATCACTCTGCTCTCACCTCTTCTTCCACCCTTAAACCCCTTTCACACTGGGGCGCTTTTCAGGCATTTTAGCGCTATAAAATAGCGCTGCAAAGTGCCTGAAAAGCGCCTCTCAAGCCACCCCAATGTGAAAGCACGAGTGCTTTCACGCGGGGCGGTGCGCTTGCAGGACGGGAGAAAAAGTCCAGCAAGCAGCATCTTTGGGGCGTTGGAGGAGCAGGGTATACACTGCTTCTCCACTGCCCCTACCCATTGAAATGAATGGGCAGCGCTGCTGAAGCGACTGCAAAGCGATTTGGCAGCGCCGCAACCTGCACTATTAACCCTTTCTTTGGCCGCTAGCGGGGGGTTAAAAGCGCCCCTATAACAGCGGTAAAGGGCTGATAAAACTAGCAGCGCTTTACCGCTGACGCCCGCACCGCTCCAGCGTGAAAATGGTCTAAGTCTGAGCTTTGTTGTAGAACTGCAAAAGGCTCACACCAATTAAAATTATGGCATTTACACTGTTGCTTTTAAAAAATGTAAAGTGTTAAAGTGTGTGGTAATAAATATAAAGTTGCATTAAATCAGAACTCCACCCAAAAGGGGAAGTTCTGCTTTAAAATGGTTTTAACCCTTACGTATACCCATTGAAGTGACTGGCCTCAGGTGATACAAGATTAAACAAATCCTCCTACATAAATTGTTTTTGTCTATCTGCAGTCTTCACTTCTCTACATCTGTTCAAACTACTGCATTTATAAAGACTGTCTGAGAGCTCAGAAAAAGGGGGTGAAGTGCTGAAATTACACTTTGCAGAGCTCAATCAGGAGAGGTCTGAGAGCTGATTGGAGGGGAGGGAAGGGACTACACCCCCCCCCCCTTCACGCAGCACAGTAGAAGCATTTGAGGCTTATAGAGGAACGAAGCAGCAGATAAGAATGGCACTTAGTGCTCCTAATTGAGACAAGTACACACTAAAGAGGGATAGCTTTACTCATATTTCATGTCTGAAGTTTACAACCACTTTATGTCTTCCTCCACTGCCACATTTGGCATGTCTTTTTTTTTTTTTTTTTTTACAGGTACCAGCTCCAACTTCCCCTCGAATCGACTAAGCTCCTGTCCCCCTCCCTGCAGTCATCTTGGACACATCACAAGTCCCAGAAGGCTGTGGGCTATTAAAGCGCAGATTGCATATGCATGGGGCAGCCGGCTGCGAAGCCGCAAGCAGCACAGTCGGCTGCCCACAGTTATGATGCCAGTGTCGGGAACACAGAGGCTAGAGAAGAACTAGCCCAAGTGAGGACAGCTCTGGAACTCTGGACAGGCAAGTGTTATTATATTGTAGCTGCTGACTTTTAATTTTCTTTTTCTAGCGTGTCTTATATACTTTGTGTCTTATATATGCCTAGAGTTCAGTTTTAACCGTTTCAGCCCCGGAAGATTTTACCCCCTTCCTGACCAGAGCACTTTTTGCGATTCGGCACTGCGTCGCTTTAACTGACAATTGCACAGTCGTGCGACGTTGCACCCAAACAAAATTAATGTCCTTTTTTTCCCCACAAATAGAGCTTTCTTTAGTTGGTATTTGATCGCCTCTGCGGTTTTTATTTTTTGCGCTATAAACAAAAAAAGAGTGACAATTTTGAAAAAAATGCAATATTTTTTACTTTTTGCTATAATAAATATGCCCCAAAAATATATAAAATTTTTTTTTTTTCCTCAGTTTAGGCCGATATGTATTCTTCTAGATATTTTTGGTAAAAAAAAAATCGCAATAAGCGTATATTGATTGGTTTGCGCAAAAGTTATAGCGTCTACAAAATAGGGGATAGTTTTATGGCATTTTTATTATTTTTTTTTTTTACTAGTAATGGCGGCGATCTGCGATTTTTATCGGGACTGCAACATTATGGCGGACACGTCAGACAATTTTGACACATTTTTGGGACCATTGGCATTCTTACAGCAATCAGTGCTATAAAAATGCATTGATTACTGTAAAAATGTCACTGGCAGTGAAGGGCCGATCAAGGGGTTAATGTGTTCCCTAGTGTGTGTTCTAACTGAAGGGGGGAAGGGACTGTGTAGGGGAAATGACAGATCGCTGTTTATACTCTGTATGAACAGACGATCTTTCTGTTCTCCCCTCATAGAACCGGGATCTGTGTGTTTTCGCAGGAGTCCGACGGTGATCGCGACCGCCGGGCATCCGCATTGGCTCCGTGGGCGAGCAGGGGGGCGTGCGCGCCCCTAGTGGACAAATCTAGAAGCGAAGTAACATGACTGCGATTCACGCAGCCAAGCCATGTTGCCACAGTACAACTGCGGCGGCTGGTCAGCAAGCGGTTAAAAAACACTATTTATATCTACTACAGCAGAAGTACACATGCTTAGTTTGTCACTATAACTGATCACATGTAGCAGATTTGTTGCACAACACATGACAATTTTCTTGCACATTCCACACATCAACAAACATAAAAATATCTGAAATGAGGTCATGCCTAAAATTCTCAGCAGAAAAGTCTACCTGCCCATGCCACAAATCGCAGGGATTCTTTCTACACAATTGTCTAGGTCAGGTCCCACCTACACAAACCATCACATGACTTCATTCCCTTCCTGAAGGCTGCGTTCCCACCACCCAACTTTATGGTGTCAGCCAAAATGGTGCAAATAATGAAAGCAGTTCCTGCCAGTTGTGCATTAAATGCTGTACTATCCAGCTTCTGCAACCACATAAAACACTGCTGAACGTACTAACACATACAAATAATGTGTATGTATAGGTAAATCTTTTTTTTTTGTTTCAGAAACTGTAGGGAAAAGTTAAAACCCATTGTTTTCTTTTCTGTCCGTCAAACAGGAAGTAAGCTGAAATCTCTAAAACAATTCCTCTTAGGACAGTTTCACATGGGCTTCAGCCTGTATGAGAACAGTGAGAACAGCAAGCTTTGACAAAGCATTTGCAGAGCTTTCAGGAAGCTTTGTTGAAGTTTTTATTCCCTTCACCCCTAAGGGTAAAACAAATCTTAATGCCTAAGCACAATTTTGCAACTTTGACATGTGTTAGTAAAACTGTACATCATAACTCCTTTGTTTATCCAGGTGGATTAGACCTTGTTTTGTTTTTTCAGGACAAATTGGGCTTTCATTTGGTGGGAAATGGTAACAGATATCTCCTGATTTTTTTTTTTTTAATTATCAAAGAAAAACTAGCCTAAAATAGTATTTTTTTTATTTTTTTATTTAGCTGTATATTTTTTGCTACTACCATAGCACAACAAAAAACAACCCAAAATAAACCACCCTTATAACAGTATAAATTTGAGCATCCTTAAGGGGTGAGCACATTGCAATGGCTTCTATCCTTAAGGCTTCTATCTCTAAGTGATTCTTTCTACAAGTGATATGCACTTCAGCGATTGCACGAAGCAAACAAATACAGCAATCTGCACTGGAAAGCACCTAACAGACTGCAGGTGACCCTGTCTCTCTAATAAGCTCTCCTTCCACTCTGTAACATGCACTCTCTACCACTGCTTCTAACACTCCTCTCCTCTCTCCTCAAACTCTCTTACCTTCACCCCCCCTCTCCACCCGCCTGCTTATACATATCACCCTGCCTTCTGTCTTCTCCCTACTACTGCTCCTACCAACTCTTGCTCATTCTACATCCATACACTGATAAAACCTCCAGTACTCGGAGACATGCCCCTTCACATAAATCACAGTCCTACATTACCTCCCTCACCCTCCTGCTTCTCCTAATCTCTGGTGACATATCCCCAAACCCTGGGCCACCATCATCTGTCTTTGCCCATCGCTCCCATCCCCCTACACCCTCTGACAGGAGCCGCAACCCACAGAACTTGGTCTCTATTCCTCTTCTTTCCAAAACCAGCCCCCCCTTTTCCTGTGCCCTGTGGAATGCACGTTCTGTCTGCAACAAACTCCCCGCCCTTCACGACCTCTTTATCACAAATTCCTTTAACCTACTTGCCATTACTGAAACCTGGCTTCATGAATCAGATACTATTTCTCCTGCTTCCCTCTCCCATGGGGGCCTTCTCTGGACTCACTTCCCCAGACCAAGTGGACGGAAGGGAAGTGGAGTGGGAATCCTTCTAGCCCCATGCAGCACCTATCAGGTACTTCACCCACCTCCCTCTCTGACACTCTCCTCTTTTGAGGCACATTGCATTCGTCTATTCTCTCCCATTTCTCTAAGAATTGCTGTCATCTACCGGCCCCCTGGACCAGTATCAGCCTTCCTTGATGACTTCTCTGCCTGGCTACCCTACTTTCTCTCTTCTGAAATCCCCACAATTATTCTTGGGGACTTCAACATCCCTGTCAACACTAACACTACTATTACTTCTAAACTTCTCAGTCTAACCTCATCGCTTGACCTGAAGCAATGGATACAGGCTCCTACCCACTCCAACTGCAACACCCTTGACCTTGCCTTCTCCTATCTTTGCACTCCGTGCAACCTTTCCAACAATCCACTCCCACTCTCTGATCACCACCTTATTAGTTTTGCTCTCTCCCTGTCTTCCACCTCTTCTCCCTCCAACCGCCTAACAATTACACGTAGAAACCTTCGCCACCTCAACCCTTCTCTTCTCTACTCTGCTACTGATCACCTCTATGACAAAATCTCACCCCTGTCCTGCCCCAACCTAGCTACTTTCATCTACAACAGCTCACTGTCTTCCTCCCTAGACAAGCTTGCCCCCCTCACTACACGCAGAATTAGGCCCCGACTGATACAACTCTGGCAAACAGATGACACCAGAAGTCTCAGAAAACGTAGCCGCGCTCTTGAGCACCTGTGGCATAAGACTGAGACCCAGGAAGACTTCACACAATATAAATCTGCCCTCCTAAAATACTATTCCTGCCTTCACACCGCCAAACAGACCTACTTTATCACACTCATTAACACCTTCTCATCCAGTCCACGTTAACTCTTCTCTACCTTCAACACTCTACTCTGTCCTCCACTGCCTCCACCCACCAACTCACTCACTGCCCAGGAGATTGCCAATCACTTCAAAACTAAGATTGATACAATTCATGAGGAGATCACCAATGCTCAAAAACCTCCCCCATGCAACACCCCATGTCCACAGACACAATCATTACTTCCCTCATTCAACCCTGCTACTATTACTGAGGTTGCTAAACTTTTATCTAGCACTCATCTAACCACTTGCCCCCTGGATCCTGTTCCCTCGCAAATGCTACGCTCATCCTCTGACTCGATTCTACGCTCTCTAACTCACATTTTCAACCTCTCCCTCTCTTGTGGCATCTTCCCAAACTCTCTAAAACATGCGCTAGTCACCCCCATACTAAAAAAGCCCTCACTGGATCCCACCAATCTCAACAACTTACGTCCCATCTCCTTACTCTCCTTCTCCTCCAAACTTCTTGAAAGACTGGTCTACAACCAAGCGACCATCTGACCATGAATAAACTTCTTGATCATCTTCAGTCCGGTTTTCGCCCTCAACACTCCACGGAAACTGCTCTCCTTAAACTCTCAAATGACCTACTAATGGCTAAAGCCAATGGACACTATTCTGTACTAATTCTCCTGGATCTCTCTGCTGCCTTTGACACAGTGGACCACCCCATGCTCCTCAAAAAACTCCACTCCTTTGGTCTCTGTGACTGTACTCTTCGCTGGTTCTCATCCTACCTATCCCATCGCTCCTTCAGTGTCACTTACAACTCTACTTCCTCCTCTCCTCTTCCTTTTTCCGTTGGGGTCCCCCAAGGTTCTGTTCTTGGACCTCTCCTTTTCTCAATCTACACCACCTCCTTGGGTCAGTTGATTGCCTCCCACAGCTTTAAATATCATCTCTACGCCGATGACACCCAAATCTATCTCTCCACCCCCCAGCTCTCTCCATCTGTCTCCTCACGCATTACCAACTTACTAGCAGACATATCAGCCTGGATGTCACATCACTCTCTCAAACTCAACCTATCCAAAACCGAGCTCATGATATTTCTTCCCTCAGGTGCCACTTCCCCTGATTTCCCTGTCAAGATCAACGGCTCAACTATCAACCCATCTCTCCACGTCAAGGTCCTAGATGTAATCCTGGACTCTGAACTAACCTTTCGACCCCACATTCTATCACTATCCAAAGCTTGCCGCCTCAATCTTCGCAACATCTCCAAGATACGCCCCTTCCTAACCAATGACACCACAAAGCTTCTAATCCACTCCCTGGTCATCTCCCGCCTCGACTACTGCAACTCCCTCCTCATTGGTTTACCTCTAAATAGGCTATCCCCACTTCAGTCCATCATGAACGCTGCTGCCAGGCTCATCCACCACACAAACCGCTCAGCGTCTGCCACACCCCTCTGCCAATCCCTCCATTGGCTGCCACTCAGTCACCGAATTAAATTCAAGATACTAACTATAACTTACAAAGCCAGCCACAACCTGGCTACATCTCTAACCTAGTCACAAAATACCAACCTAATCATTCTCTTCGCTCCTCCCAAGATCTCCTGCTCTCAAACTCCCTTGTCACCTCATCCCATGCTCGTCTTCAGAACTTCTCCAGAGCCTCCCCCATCCTCTGGAATGCTCTACCCCAATACGTCCAACTTTCTCCTACTTTATCCACTTTCAGACGATCCCTGAAAACTCATCTCTTCAGAGAAGCCTATCTGGCCCCCACCTAACAACTGTACATTTATCTTTTCAATCAGCACATCACCCATAGTTATTACCTCTTGTATCTCTTGACCTTCCCTCTTAGATTGTAAGCTCTAAGGAGCAGGGCCCTCTGATTCCTACTGTATCAAATTGTATTGTATTTGTACTGTCTACCCTCAAGTTGTATGGCGCTATATAAATACTGCATAATAATAATAATAACCCAAAATAAATTTAAAAAAAATGTTTTTTATGGTTTGTACCTGTAGTACAGCCCAAATACAATAATGCGCATGTTGCTTTATATATATAATATTGTGCCACTCACACTAAAGAAAAAAAAATCATGTCCAAAAAAAATACTGACCCAGATCTTGACCCATTCCAGCAACCGTTTTGAGTGCTCTCTCTTCTCCCCTGCAGCCGGTGCTGGCCACCAACACAGGGAAGATCTGAAAATAGGCAAGTATATGCATCTTTCTTCCACAGGGCAGTTAGTATGGGTGAAAGGGGGATAGGTGGGAGCAGTTTTAGGATTAGTTAGATACTGTATATTCTGGAATTCATATATACACCCATTTTTTTTTTTTTTTGTAGATATTATGTGGGAAGGTTTTAGTATGTCTGAATATTAAAGTTACACGATTAATCGTTAAGAATCGTTATCGCGATTTTTTCCCCCTCGATCTTGACAAAGTATTTTCCGATTCTTTCTATGCAGAGAATTATCTCTGCTCTGCTGAAGCCAACAGCTGGCAAAAGGAAGGATAAGAAAAAAAACAAAAAAAAAACCAAAAAAAAAAACAAAAAAAAAACGAGCAGTCTGCCAAAAATCACAACATTCTTTAGCAGTGGAATTTAAGTATAAACATTGTAACAATTTGTCCTTTAGATCAAAGGAATACACTTTGGTGTGTAAATGAGGGAATTTTAACCACTTAAACACTAAACCTTTTTCTGACGTTTGTTGGTTTCAATTTAAAATCTTTTTTTTTTTTTTTTTTTTTGCTAGAAAATTACTTAGAACCCCCAAACATTATATATATATTTCTTTTAGTAGAGACCCTAGAGAATAAAATGGTGGTTGTTGCAATATTATATGTCACACTGTATTTGAGCAGCAGTCGTTCAAATGCAATTAGTTACAATGTTTCATATTAAAAACTTGGCAGACTGACCGGATGTTTTTTTTTTACAGCTGAGTGAGCAGATAAGTCTCTCCACTTGTTAAATGAAAGAATTGGCAAACTCTGCAACAGAGATCGTCAGGGAGGTAAAATCGAGATTGCGATTTTTTAATGATTAATTGTGCAGCTCTACTTGCAACCAAGCTTCTGACTGCATTAACCGCTTAACCGCTTGCCGACTGCCTCACGCAGATATACTGCGGCAGAAGGGCTTGTACAGGCAAAACCACGTACCTGTACGTTGCCCTTTAAGAGGCGGCCAGCAGGTCCGCGCGCGCCTGCGGCAAGCTCCGTGAGTCGGGTCGCGGATCCCGTGGACTCGATCGCCGTGGGGATACCCGCGAACGCCTCACGGGGAGGAAGAACGGGGAGATGCTGATGTAAACAGCATCTCCCCGTTCTGCCTAGTGACAGTGTCACTCGATCTCTGCTCCCTGTCATCGGAGCAGAGATCAGTGACGTCACACATACAGCCCATCCCCCTACAGTTAGAAACACGCCCCTAGGACACACTTAACCCCTACACTGCCAACTAGTGGTTAACCCCTTTAACCCCCCTGCCAGTGTCATTTACACAGGAATCAGTGCATTTTTATAGCACTGATTGCTGTATAAATGACAATGGTCCCAAAAATGTGTCAAAAATGTCCGATGTGTCCGCCATAATGTCGCAGTCACAATAAAAATCGCTGATCGCCGCCATTAAAAAAAAAAAAAAAAAAATTAATAAAAATGCCATAAAACTATCCCCTATTTTGTAAACACTATAACTTTTGCGCAAACCGATCAATAATCGATTATTGCGATTTTTTTACCAAAAATATGTAGAATACCTATCGGCCTAAACTGAGAAAAAAAAATATTTTTTTTATATATTTTTGGGGGATATTTATTATAGCAAAAAGTAAAAAATAATGCGTTTTTTTCAAAATTGTCACTCTATTTTTGTTTATAGCGCAAAAAATAAAAACCGCAGAGGCGATCAAATACCACCAAAAGAAAGCTCTATTTGTGGGAAAAAAGGGACGTCAATTTTGTTTGGGAGCTATGTCACACGACCGCACAATTGTCAGTTAAAGCGACACAGTACCGTATCGCAAAAAGTGCTCTGGTCAGGAAGGGGGTAAATTCTTCCAGGGCTGAAGTGGTTAAAACCTGACAGGAGTTCTAATCCCCCCCACCCCACTCTACCCAGAACTAGAGAACCGTTTCTGAGCTACCTCCTCCAAGGTATGGGCCACAGCAGGAAACTCGCCTCATCTGCAATGCTATCTTAAGAAGAGGATCCATGAGGAATATGGCTTCCTTGTCCAGTACCCACTGGATGGGCTTTTCCAGCTGATAGACAAGGATCACCAACCTGTCTAGGAACGGTGTGTGTGTGTGGGAGCATCTGTGCTCTTGGGAGAGGACGACACAACTGCTTTCTGGAGGTGCTCCCGAGAGTTCAGCCTGGTGCACCACATTATTATGGACAGTAGTTCTAGTCTGGCCTGGTGAGGAGGACATTCACTTTCAGTTCTGACATCCACACCAAGACTAGGAAGCGGGTTCATGTCCCTGACCCCAAGCTCGCTCGTTCCCCCCTCCTCCCTTTTCTGGCCTGCCAGGCTGAAGGCTCGGTAATAGTCTGGTATGGATTTTGGGGGGACCCCACGCAGTTTTTTTTTTATTTTGGCTTGAGGTTTCCCGTTAAAAATCCATACCAGACCCAAAGGGCCTGGTATGCATTAAGAGGGGGGACCCCCACAATTTTTTTTTTTAGACATTTTTCTATGTTTTTTTTCCCATGCAGCTGTCAGCGGGTAAGCCTGTTGACAGCTGATGACTCATCCGTTGTTAAGGACGCTGCTGACGCCTTCCTGGCCCGCTCATTAGCAACCATTCACTGTGTCCTGATTGGACAAAGCTTTGCCCAGTCAGGACTTGGAATGAACTTCAGTGCATTGTGGACCCCGCAAATTGGGGTGTTCACTGAACGGGTGATGTACCGGCCAAACTTCTCCTCGAACTGTTCACCCAACACTAACGTTAAACTTTTGATGTGGCCGCAGTATACACAAACATTGGTACAATTATAGGACATCGTGGTGTGTGTGACACTAGTACCCCGTCCCACCCAATGAGAGGGTTGTAGGGGGCAGTCTTCTGGGATTGGATGGCCTGGACTCGGCACTGGTGACAATACACCTCACACAGCAAGAGAAGTGAGACTCCAGCCTCTAGTATTACCAGACAGAGACCACATAGGAAAACCGGCACAGCAGAGAGCACTCCACTCTGGGCTCACTACATGTACTGTGCCCCATCTCCCCGGTCACATGACCTGTACGGTGTACCCCGCCCCCATCTCCGCTCTACTATAGAGCTCCTCCTCCTCACCGCCTCATACACCTGAACCCACTCCCTCACCGCCCCGCCCAACTGGGCCCTCTGCCCCCATGTGGGCGGGGTGTTCCCGGCGCCGTGACGCGCTACACCCGGACAGCCAGTGGGTAGTCAGCTGCTGGGAGAGACGGCAAGCGCTGCCGCCTGATTGGCAGGTCATTCCAGAGCGAATCTCAGACCGGCTCGGAGGCGTGACCTTTCTTAAATATTCTATGAAGGGGCGGGTAGCGCCGCGTTATGTGGTCATGGTGGGTGTGATGGTGGGAGGGGCTATGAAGTCCGGGAGTTACAGGCGCTTACTGGGGGTGACCGGATCTATATGAAGCAGGCGAGCCGGGAGAGCGGATAGTCCGGGACCCAGAGCCGATCATCAGTGCTGGAGGAGGAAGAACGGAAACGGTCCGCTTTGTGAGCAGAGTACATAGGCCGAGCGGAGAGCTGACATGACGTCCCGCAGGTAGGAGAGAGCCGGCGGACTGTGCGATCCGGAGTATACACTGATATCCCGGGGGAGCGATCATCACTGTCCATTCATTACCGAGCATTGTCATCATCCCTACTACTTCACCTCTCATCCCTACTACTTCACCTCTCATCCCTACTACTACACCTCTCATCCCTACTACTACACCTCTCATCCCTACTACTACACCTCTCATCCCTACTACTACACCTCTCATCCCTACTACTACACCTCTCATCCCTACTACTACACCTCTCATCCCTACTACTACACCTCTCATCCCTACTACTACACCTCTCATCCCTACTACTACACCTCTCATCCCTACTACTACACCACTGCTACACCTCTCATCCCTTCTACTACTACACCTCTCATCCCTTCTACTACTACACTTCTCATCCCTTCTACTACTACACTTCTCATCCCATCTACTACACTTCTCATCCCATCTACTACACCACTACAACGCTTCTCATCCCTACTACTACACCTCTCATCCCTACTACTACACCTCTCATCCCTACTACTACACCTCTCATCCCTACTACTACACCTCTCATCCCTACTACTACACCTCTCATCCCTACTACTACACCTCTCATCCCTACTACTACACCACTGCTACACCTCTCATCCCTACTACCCTACTACTACACTTCTCATACACTTCTCATCCCTACTACTACACTTCTCATCCCTACTACTACACTTCTCATCCCTACTACTACACTTCTCATCCCGTCTACTACACCTCTCATCCCGTCTACTACACCTCTCATCCCGTCTACTACACCTCTCATCCCGTCTACTACACCTCTCATCCCGTCTACTACACCTCTCATCCCGTCTACTACACCTCTCATCCCGTCTACTACACCTCTCATCCCGTCTACTACACCTCTCATCCCGTCTACTACACCTCTCATCCCGTCTACTACACCTCTCATCCCGTCTACTACACCTCTCATCCCGTCTACTACACCTCTCATCCCGTCTACTACACCTCTCATCCCGTCTACTACACCTCTCATCCCGTCTACTACACCTCTCATCCCGTCTACTACACCTCTCATCCCGTCTACTACACCTCTCATCCCGTCTACTACACCTCTCATCCCGTCTACTACACCTCTCATCCCGTCTACTACACCTCTCATCCCGTCTACTACACCTCTCATCCCGTCTACTACACCTCTCATCCCGTCTACTACACCTCTCATCCCGTCTACTACACCTCTCATCCCGTCTACTACACCTCTCATCCCGTCTACTACACCTCTCATCCCGTCTACTACACCTCTCATCCCGTCTACTACACCTCTCATCCCGTCTACTACACCTCTCATCCCGTCTACTACACCTCTCATCCCGTCTACTACACCTCTCATCCCGTCTACTACACCTCTCATCCCGTCTACTACACCTCTCATCCCGTCTACTACACCTCTCATCCCGTCTACTACACCTCTCATCCCGTCTACTACACCTCTCATCCCGTCTACTACACTTCTCATCCCGTCTACTACACCACTACAACACTTCTCATCCCTACTACTATATCCATATCCCCCCGTCACTTTTTTATATTTCCCCCCTCCATCACTTTTATATTCCCCCCCCCCGTCACTTTTATATTCCCCCCCCCCCCCCCCCCGTCACTTTTATATTCCCCCCCCCGTCACTTTTATATTCCCCCCCCTCCCCTCCGTCACTTTTGAAATCCCCCCCCCCCCCCCTCTCCGTCACTTCTATCTCCCTATATCTCTTCCCCTCCTCCGTCTCTTGTGTTTTTCCTGATCCCCATCTGTGCTTTCTTCCCTTTCCACAACTTTCATCGCACACCAACGTCCTCTAATGTCGCCATCTTCCAGATTTCTGACCAGAAATGGGTTTCTACATATCTTTGTGAGGGAGACCCTATGGGGCTCATTCATTAAAACTGCAGAACAGAAAATAAAACACACTATACTTGTTCTCAGGAGCAGCCAATCAGGTTCATCTTTCATTTTACAAAGGTAAAAAAATCTGATTGGTCGCCAAGGGCAACAATTCCCCTCTTGTTTTCTTTTCTGCAGTCGTGATGAACCTTCCTCCATGTCTCTCTCTTGTCTAAATATTTCTCCTGAATATCTTCTATTTTCCTCTCTTATTCTCTGTACTGTTGTCTCTTCCCTGTTTTTTTGCTTTGCTATTTCCTCTTCTCACATCATCTCCTTGTCAAATCTCTGTGCACTGTTGTCCCCCCTCCTTTCCTTATCCATCTTCTGGCATTTACATCCTTAAATCCTGTCTTGGGTTACATTTCCTTATCCTTTTCTGGATGCTGGGAGTTGCTTTGAAACTTCTGTGTTTTTGGTGGATTGTGAAATTCCAGTTGTGAAAGGAAAAAAAAACAACTTTTACTAGCAGTTAGTCTGATTGCAGGATGTGTTGGCAGAAGTTACTTTGCAATTGACAATTATATTTCAGATATAATCTATATTTCTCCTGATACTGCAGACAAACTTGGGGAATGCTGGGGCAAAACAAATTGGTGCCAAAAGAAGTGTCTCTATGGGCCAGACCCGGACACATTTCACCCAAAAACAAGGAACCCACATTGAGCGCCAGGGAGTGGGCCGCGAGCACCCGGGAGTGCGCCACGGAGCCAGCACTACTTAATCTGCATATCATTATATAGGTAGTTAAAAGATGCCCAGTTGAATTACCAAAAAAAATGCTTAGTTAGTGTATGTAAATCTGGCAATTAATTTCTCTTTTCTTCCTGTTGGTCTGTTAAATGTTCCAAAAAAGAACGAGTTCTTATAGCTGATCAATAAGCATGAAAAAACAAAAACCTTGATCCTGCCAGAAATCCATTGAACTTGTAACTTCTAGTGCACTGTGCATCTGTTGCACTGAAATCTCAGTCAGTGTTAATATCACTGTAAGCCTCTGAACTACAGAACACCTCCCACCTATGTTACGTTAAAGGAGAAGTATAGCCAAAGCTTTTTTTGCAATGCTTCTCTTGGGGATCACAGGAGTGCAGTTCGTTCTGCATTCTCGTGACCCGTTTTCAGCTAACAACAAGCTAAAGTCTGCTGTTGGCTGAAGTCACTCAGCAGAGCCAGGCTCAGGAAAGATCTCCACTTTACAGTCAGGATCCATCCAGATGCCTGGAGCCTCTTAGCGAGCCAGTCGCTCCTGCACCCTCCACAGCCCAGAGCTCCAGTTAGCGCTGGAAGGGGCAGAGCAGAGTGACGTATGACTTGTTTTGTCACCAACATGTGTCTTCCCCTGAGGAAGTTGTGTGCTGTGCCGAAACATGTTGGGCAGAGATTTTGGATGACGTCATCGCCTTGTAGGGAACTCGGCGTGCAGTATCTAATATTGTCAGAGTATCCTGAAACGTGTTGTAATGCTGTGGAACATTTATGTACAAGTGAAAGTGAGTGAATTATAAATGATTGTGGGCAGCAATAATAGTTTTAGAAGGTAAAGTACTATACTAGCCTTTTCTTTTATGGTGATTTTTGCAACATATCCTGGTGGAGAGAGATCTGTGTGGAGAGGAAGGAGAACATTTAAAGGGACCAGATATCTCTTATGGAAAGGCGTTGGATACTAAAGGGACACAAGCTATTTATGATTTTACATTCTTGTGTGGGTCATTAAAAAAAAAAAAGTGAGGGCACCGGTGGAGAGTGCAATATCTGGTGTAGCTGTACATGGTAGCCAGTCGGCTTCTAACGTCAGCTTGGTCAATTAGGCTTTAAAAAAAAAAGCTGAAAGCTGATTGGTTTCTATGCAGAGCTGTACCAGAATTTGCACTCTCATGCTTTAGTAAATTACCCCTGTGTATTGCATATGGACACTTTTATTTATTCAAAATAAATAAAAAAAAAAAAGTGTCCACATGTCATAGCAGCACAGGTGGTGTGACGTTATGTTCGAAGGGGCAGTACTATGCTTTTTTTTTTTTTTTTTTTTTTTTTTTTTTTTTTTTTTTTTTTTTTTTTTTTTGTACTTGAAAAGTTCTTAAATACAATTTAAGCTAGTTAGGCCCCATTCACACCTCAGCGTTTTGTAGCTTGAAGCTCAAAGCTCCAAAACACTGGAGGGGAAAAAAAAAATCAATTATTCTCTATGAATTTGGTTCTCATCTCCAGTCCAAATCGCCTGAAGCTCAAAGTTCTGGTGCTTTTTTTTGTAGCTCAAAGTGGGCACATTTGGGGCGTTTTTGGCACATTTTTATTCCCATAGAAATTAATGGCATCAGGAAGGAATCTTTTTTTTCCTTGGATCCTGCTTTTTTCTTTTTCTTTTTTTTTTTTCCCAACCTTTCTCTGGATCAACTGTGGGTATATGGGATTGTATGATATTTTTATTTTATTTCATTTAATTTTTTTTCTTTATGGTTGAACTAGATGGACTTGTGTCTTTTTTTAACTATGTAATGGAAATGCACGCTTTGCATGTTTTTGTGCGCTTTTGCATGGTTTTCTGCTAAAGTGTAAAGAAAAAAAATAGTAATATATGAATAGATAAATGTGAAATAAATACACAAACGACAAACAATCATCATTAATAAATACAATTAATAATATTTAATAATTAACCCCTAACCTTAAAAAATATTAAATGATTGATTTATTAATAATGATAAACACCCAAACAAAAATAAAAAAAGTGAATATATATTTATTATTTAGTGCATTTATTATTATTTAGTGCATTTATTCAATTAGTAGTATTAACATCCTAACAAAAAATTAAATAAAATATTAACTTCTAATTCTAACCCCTTACCCTAACAAAAAAATAACAATAAGTAAATAATAATAGGAAAGGCTGAAAAACCTAGCAACAGATGATGCAACGGATAATTGTTTTCTCTACTGGCTAATGAAAAAAAACACCAAAGCTCAAAAATGCTGCATAAAAATGCGCAAAGACGTTATGCTCAGGTGTGAACGCAACCTTAAAAGAAAAAAGTTTGTTCTGTTTTAAATCGAAAAACAAAACAGACTTTTTTATTTTACTATTAAACTTTACAACCATAATCAATGACCAGAAAGTGCGTAATGTTCTCATAGCTGCGTTTTATCTCTGAACGCAGACATGTTTGGGGGGTGCTGGAAATGTTTTGAGAAAGGGGAGAAAGCATTTGGGCATGCAGTTTTTTCCAATATGCTTGTATGCCTAAAGCGGGTGGGAAGGCGGGCACTGAAATGCCCTGGCTATCATTTGGGTAAAGTCGGCACCGTGTGAGACTGTAGCCGCTAATGTGATAGTATTTACCGCTGGTGTTTTGTCAGGACAGACTGAGCTACATTCACATTAGTTGCTCACGTGGTGCCGGCTTTACCTGACAATAGCCAGAGCATTTCGGTGTCCACCTCCTCACCAGCAATACGTCCCAATGACCCTGTCCCCAGAGGGTTGTTTTCAGTTGCCACAGCTAGCCCTACTTTAGCCAGAAGCCTGCCAACTTCCTCTGGAAGGCCACAGGCGCACAGGGCATTTTTATATATTTTTTGCCTCCCTTAGATTCTAGCGCAGCTTGAAAAATGCGTCTGAAGCCGCGTTTTGTATGAATTATTGGTGCTGATGCATTCTATTGGCCAAAATATGAATTTTATTCTGGCTATTAGACTACTCATGCACCAGCCTAAACATCTCTAGTGTTAACGCGCGTTTTGGCTTTTTTTTTTTTTTTCCCCGCCTAAACGCTCCTCATCTGAACAAGTAGGTGATAGTAGTTGTTTTTTTTTTTTTTTTTTTGCTGCCTGTAAACGCCTATGTGTCCATTGACACATAGGCTAATGGGCTAATGTAGAAGGGCATTTAGAGGCAAAAAACAAAAGTCAAATACCTTTTTAGAAGTGGCGTCTTTGACATCCTGTGTGCATGAGGCCTAAATGTCTGCATTGCTTTGCTTAATTGATAAATTGAAAAATGATAAAAATTTAATTTGGGTACAGTGTTGTATGACCGCGCAATTGTTATTCAAAGTGCGACAGCGCTGAAAGCTGAAAATTGGCTTGGGCAGGAAGGGGGTGAAAATGCCCTGTATGGAAGTAGTTAAGGTTGTTAACTGATTAATCGAAACAATAATCGGCCAACTAATCGATTATGAAAATAATCGTTAGTTGCAGCCCTAGTTTGAACACTGTTTACATATGTGGGCTTGACTTATGTATGCGTTCTTTTCTGCGTGCGAGCATGGAGGGATGGGGCGCTTTAATTTTTTATTTATTTTCTTATTTTTTTTCTTTTTACACTGTGCCGTTAATAAATATATATAATATATATATTTTTTTATCACTTTTATTCCTATTATAAGGGATGTGAACATCCCTTATAATAGAAATAAGCATGACAGGTCCTCTTTATTGAGAGATCTGGGGTCAAAAAGACCCCAGATCTCTCATTTACCTTCAAAAAGCAAAAAAGCCTTTTAAAAGAAAAAAAATCAGCCCCTTAAGTCCGTGAGGCGTAAGTGAAGTTAGACGTTGCTCCGGTCCTCCAAGGGCAGTGTTGAGTGGGGGGAAAACTTGCCCTCACTTCCTGCCCATCCCTACGCCTCTAAAAGTGATCTTGCGGCAAATGCGCCATATAGACTACTTTTATTTTGTAGACAATCGCCCACCGAACAAGAGAATATCGGGGTATGGCAGCTAGCTGCTGCCATAACAGTATTTAGCGTCAAAGTAATGACGTAAATGTACTGTGGGTGGTCGTCAAGCGCAGTGTTAATTTTGACATCAAATTTCAATTTAGTTTTAGTTAGTCTTTTGACTAAAATGTCATTTTAGTTTTTGTCGAATTTTAGTCATCTGACTTGTTTTAGTCGATTTTTAAAATCCATATTAATTTAGTAGATGAAATTAACACCGGTTAAGCAGTTAAAAGGCTTGTTCACCTTTACCACAAAACTGCCTATGCAGATAAGGAACATATATCTGTATATTATACCAAACTATACAGCTCTGACTAAAGTTGAATGGTGCCCGTGCTATAGGTGTAGTCCATTTACATACCTTATGAAGCCTGACTGGAATACTCCCAGGATGTTGCTAAATGAGGCCTAGTCATCACTGCTCACCTCCTCCATCACAGGGGTGAGCTCTTTCTTGGATTCAAACCCCCTCTCATAATCTTTCTCTCCCCTGATGGAGTAGCTCTGAGCTCAGCATTTGAGAGCTCATTCCTGTGATGGAGGAGGTGAGCAGTGATGGCTAGGCCTTGCTTAGCAACGTCCTGGGAGTACTTGGCAACGTCCTGGGAGTATTCCAGTGAGGCTTCAAAAGGTATGTAAATGGCCTACACTTATAGCAAGGAAATGATTAAACTTTAGTCACAGCTGCACGGTTTGTTTTAATCTACAGATGGCCCTTATCTGCATAGGCAGTTTTGTGGTAAAGGTGAACTGTATCTTTTAAGGCTGCATTCACACCTGAGCAGAGTGATTTTCAGGCATTTTTATTTGAGATTTTTGCAAGTGTATACAAGCGTTTTAGGCCCCATTCACATTTTGCATAGCGGGAACGCACGTTCCCTCTCACGATTCTGTGTGGGCGATCTGCACAGGATTCCAGGTGTCACACCTAGGGTTGTGAACAAGCACCATTGAAAGAAATAGGATTTTGCTTGTTGAGTATCCTGGAGCTTCAAGCGGAATATCGCTCAGGTGTGAACAGGACCTAGAATGGTGGGTACAGCTCCCATATTCATTATTGCCCACATGGAGTAGAGGCCTTGCACAAACAAGTGTCAAAATGGGGCGCTTGGCACATGTGCCCGATGGGTGCCAAAAGGCTCCACACATGGAGGTCAAAAAGCTTTCATATCTCAATTAACACAAACTCTCAGCACATTGATTTTCTGTGCTGCTGAGAATCGAGCCCCATTCTCTTGAATACCTCTGATAATCCTTTGTGGAAACATTATTAGTCTTGTGTCGCTGATCTGTGGGGTTTTTTTTATTTCTTATTTTATAGAATGTTGTATGTTGATTACATTGCTTGGCAGCAGGTAAAGCATTTGGGATGAAGTGGAATTTTGAGTGGCATTCAACCCAAAAGCAGTCCTTTATTATATCACAGTTTACCAATTCTTACATGTGATGTTTTGTATTTCCTTTTTTAGGCTTTCGTCTATTTTCATTTGGTAATCCAGCCAGCAAGTTTGTTTTTCGCAGCACAAACTCCCAGCAGAATGTATCAGTTTTCATGGATTAGACAACCACTTAACACTGACAGGGGTGATTTAAAATGATCAGCTTTTATTTATTCATGCAAAACCTATATCCCTAAAGGGGAACAAAAACATTGCTGTAAGTGTCAGCTGGAGTTTGGCTTACATTTATTAGTGTATTTAAATCTGCTAGTACATCTCACACTCCCCTCCCCCCAGGATGACAATGGTGCTGTCCAAAGGTGCCCCCTTTACTCCTTTCACCAGAGCAGTGTTCTCCAAACTGCGGCTCTTTGCTTTCTTTTATCCGGCCCTTGGGGCACTATTCCATCCACTGACACCAATGATGGGCAGATTTCCCCTCACTGACCCCACAAAGAGGCGCAATTCCTCCCCAGTGACCCCAGCGGTGGGGCGCAATTCCTCCCCAATGTCCCCACCCCATTTCTCCCTCTGACATCAATGATGTGTCACTTTTCCTCTCACTGACATCAATGAAGGGACATTGTTTGCTCCCTCTTATGTCAGGGCATTTTCTACTTCCACTGGCCACAGTCCGGTCCCCCTAAATTCTGAAGGACAGTAAACTGGCCCTTTGTTTAGAAAGTTTGGAGACCCCTGTTCTAGACGCTGCTCTTCTATTATACCTGTAAATGCCTATGGGGGCATGGCCACTTTAAGTGACAACTGTCTGATGCTGGCCTTACACATATAGACTTCTTTCATTCAGCCTGTGGGTTGAATAACAGAAATCAAACAAATTCCTCCATCCAAGCTAAATGGCATGGACAGAGTAATCTGGCAGCTATTTTTCTACCCAACTCCTTTGACAAATATCAATTGAAAAATCCACTATTTTCACCCTGGTTGGTAGCAGCAAGACCACCCACAGATTACATTTTGCCAATTCAGCAGGAAATGGATGAAATTCAATCCGATCCCTTGATGGGCAGTTTAAGAGGGGGTTTCCTGTCACTTCCCATTGTGTCTCCAGGAGAGGAAGTGGACAGAATTGTAAATCTTCCCAACAAGGCACAGAAGGAAAAAAAAAAAATACAGGTGGATTTTAACTATTTCCCAATCTCTTAAAAACCTAACATATATATATATTTAAATTGGCTTTCAAAATAAGAAATAATTGTCTTTATCTAATTAAGGCCTTGTCCCATAGGCACACATTTAACCCCTTCCCAGTGAATGGCTGTATGGGGGGGGGGTCACGTCAGCACAAATTTTGGCCATTGGAGGACAGGCAGACTGTTCTCCCAGCACAGCCAGAAAACTAACCATGCTATGAGGAATATGCTCTAATGCCTAGCATGGTCAATTTTAAATAGGAGAGAAGGGAGATGGGCAGAAACACCAGGTATTTTACACAAAGGAAGCAATAGAAAGAGCCGGATACTTTTTTAAAATAAGTACATGGCAGGAATATGAAATGTTGGGGTAACATACCCATTAAAAACAAGCCCTCATCTATCTCTGTAAGCATTATGGAGAAATTAAGGTATGACTTTTTGCACCCTATTGCATGCTTACACTGGACCTGCTTAGCACAATAGAAGTATGTATATCTCATACATGATGGGCCACTGGGGGAAGCGGAGAAGCACTATAGTAATCGTCACAATTCTAGCAATAGCCTCAATCTTCTGAGTCTTGTGCGATTAGCTTTCCTTCTGCACACTGACCCCAGGTTTGATACCATCGCCTTTCACAAAAAATTGTGACATCACTGCCCACCTCTCTACCTCATCCAATCAGAGAATGCATGTATGCTTTAAAGACTACAAGGCATTCTGTGAATGGCAACAGTGCCAAGCAGGCACCCTCCTATGATCAGTGTGCAGAAGCTGCACGCACAGGACCGGGAAGATTGTTGCTATCAGTATATTAGCACTGAATACTACAGTGATTGTTAGCTCCCCCAGTGGTCCATCAGGTATAAAATATGCAGACCTGCAGAGGTCCAAGCTGGATCAATGTCAATATAAAATAAAGATCATACCTGGAATTCAGCCTGTTCGCATATCCGGTGACCTGCATTTTTCCGCTTTGGATAAATGCAGGTCTCAGTTAAGGCACAAAGAAAACTTCTGTTTTCGATGTGCCCCATTCATACTACAACACTGGTGTGATATGCATTGCAGTGCGGGAAAATGGAACATGTCTCCATTTTTCCGCACCACGCTCGGTGGAACTATATGTCACAGCAAAGCAGCGCAACATATCAGTGTTTTAGTATATTGCTCTCTCCTGTTTTGGGCAGTAAGTACTAGGTCCTCCAAAGCATTAATACTCCTGACTTTGTTGAGCCACATGGCAATGGAAGGAGGGTTGGGGTTAGGCTTTGGCGGCATTAAGCATGTGCCGAAGTATTGATTTCTTATATGTCTTAATGGAATTTCAGATCAATGGAGCAAGAAGTAGGCAGGATCCCCTGATATCGGGAAATCAGTAAATTACTGGGTGATCGTCTGCACCTCAGACCAATGCTGTTTTTATTTTGGGACAAGTCCAGAATCTGTGAAGTAGAGTTCCCTGTCTTCCCCCAGTATCTCCAGCAACGATCTGAGGATCCAGGAAAATGTTTGGACAGGACAAATGGGGTGTGATACCAGCACATGGGTAACTTGTAATTGGTTTCCTGCATACATACAGAGGATTTCAAAGTGAGCTGTATGATGTCCCGGCATTGGTCAGGCATGAAGCTCCTATCTAGGTCCCTCTCCCATTTACTAAGACAAGGCATATCAAAGTCTTCTGGAGGAGAGAGTAGTACTAGGGAGTACATCTTAGATGGAGAAAGGGGAAGGGAACCACTATCTTCACAATAAGATTCAAACATGGTCAAATGTTGTAGAAAGTTTGCAGGGGGGCAGAGGGTATGTAGAAAATGGCAGAGTTGTAATGCTCGCCAGAAGTCTAGTCCATACATTCCGTCTGGTTGCTTCAATGTGGAGACCGAGGACCATACGTCCAAAGTCAGAAAGTGGGAGGTTTGAAACCAGCCTTTCTCAAGAAGACCACCGAACGGGCCAGATGTTATACCTAGGGGGAAAGTTGGGGTTTCCCAAAATGGGAAATAGCGGGGATTGAAAGGGGAAAAAACACTGGATTCCGACAAAGCAGGGAACAAACCTGGAGTGTGGGGCCTATAGTTGACAAGCGACATTTCTATACAGCACTGTTCACTGCAGTAGTGTTGTGATGTGGTGGTTCGTGTTCTATAACCCACTTGCACTAAAAAAAAGTGAAGAAAAAAAAAAAAAAAAAGGTTTTCAAGCGCACACAACAGCAACAGAGTGAACGGACAGCACAAGAAACAATACATTTTGCTTTGTCTGTGTGTTTGGTTTTCACTGGAAATTTCTGGCTGCAGAGCCCCAATGCCTCTGGTGTGAACGAGCCTTGATCCAGAGTCTCTTGTGATCTTTGGGAATTAAAGATCACAATTAAAACAGCTGAAGAGGTCAGTGAGGGCTTGTTTTAATGGTGTTCTTCTGCCTATGGACATAAAAATAGTTGAATGTCCATAGTCTTGGGGGTTACATATCCCTGCATTTGCACTGATCACTAGTGAGGGGGTTACATTTCACTTCCACTGCACTGACCAGCATTTCTGCTCACTGACCCAGATACTAGGGATTATTATTGCATCAAATGCCGGTCCATGTATTTCAGTAAGGTCAGGATCTTTTCGGAGCCTGGACCGCCTCTGTGAGGTCAGGCGACAGTGGGCTGAAAACAGGTCACAGGAGTGCAGAAAAACACTCTTCTTTACTGGTCCTTTAAGCTGAGTTCACACTATGTTCGCATGCGGCTCACAGGGGTCCGGTGCATCGCCGTTTCAGGTCCGATTTCAGCCTGTATTTTTGGCTGAATATGGACCAAAAGACACACAGGGCTCCTGTGCAAATTTGCACCAGAGCCACAGTGGAGATATGTGAACCAGCTCCATAGAGAGCCGGTCAAAATCTTCTGCAGTTGCGAATTTCCGCATCCAATTCGCAATAGTGTGAACCTAGCCTCAACCTTTTTTGCCGACTGTATGTAGATATGCGGCTTCTTGTCGGATGGGTTTTAACAACGAGGCCCTGTGTAAAGCAAAACTGTATGTCCTGCGCGCTCTCAGCACAGTCACTGGCGGGGACCGGAAAGCTCCTGGTACATACTTGAGATTGGGAGTTTTCCGATCATGTGACAGCCAATCACAGCAGTCACGTGATCCAAATGCCTGCCTCTGCCTCCCAGCATCTGGAACCTCTTAAAGGGCCGGAGGCGACGGGAAGGGGTTAAAATGCCTGCAATGTACATTGATCACCATTGGTGATTTTGTTTTTTGTTTTGTTTTTTTTCTCAATAAAAGTTGAGAAGCTACTCCTAAAATGAGCCAGCAGTCATAGTGCGGAGCACTTGTAAAAGCCTGCTGAATCCAATTGCAGTTGAACACAAAATTAAGATAAAAGTAAACAGAATGGCCGCTGACATTTCTGGGTGGCATTAGCTGATTGATATGACTTGTTGCCTGGAGTTGTTGTGAAGCGTCTGTCATTTCTGTTGTGTTTTGCCATTGTTTGAAATGAAGAGCTATAGTTACACGGCATCCAGCCTGTTATTATGCCAGCTATGCTTCTCACTAACCACATGATTGCATTGTATTGTGTTCCATTATGTCCTGTGTTTAAAAAAAAAAAAAAAAAAATTTATTGGATAGTTAAAAAAAAAAAAAGATTTTCCACTTTCAGCTAGGAATTGAAAGCCTTGCGTGCACGCCAACCTGCTGGTATTCCCCTTCCCTGGACCTCAGCCAAGCAGCGCTGAGGTTACCATTGATTCCAGCCGATTGGCTTTCTACAGCTTGAGGCAGCCATGTCTGTGAAGCCCATTAAAAGTAAATGGGTTTCCAGGGCCGAGCTGCTCCGCGGTAACATAGCGAGCGCTGATCGGAGGTTCCATCAATGTGGTCGGGGAGTTACTTGCTAGATTTGTATTTTATTTTGCTAAAAAACAAATGGTACACGGGCATCATCTTTAATAAAAAAGAATATCTTCTACTCACAGAAGTACCTGACAGATGTACATTAACATAAATTCCATCCTAGATGACACTCGCTCTGTCCACTGGATATAGATGACTTGAGGAAGAGGGTTTGCTCTTGAAACGCGTGTGTGGTACACTTTGTGAAGCTGCGATTACATGTCCTTGAACTAACTCAACAAAAGGTCAGCTGTATTCAGTGGAATGAGCGAGGTTCTCCTTGGATGGAATTCATGTTTTGTACGCTTTTGTCAGGAACTTTTGTGAGTATAAGAAATCCTTTATAATGAAGTTTAATTGAAGACCTCACATGATGCTGGCACACGTTTTATTTTTTCTTTAGTACTGCACAAGGATTGCCCATTATGCAAGAGTGCCAAAGCACTGGATATCCTATTTTAGGGCTAGTTCACAGAAATGCATTCCGGTGAGTCGAACCCATTCACTCCCCCCCCCCCCCCCCTTTTTTTTTTTTTTTTTTTTCCCCCTTCATCTTAAATAGGGGCATACGGGTGGTTGCGGGTATCACTGCAACTTTTGCATCCACAGCCACCCGCATAGATGTTAACCGAGCCTTAGGGCCAGTTTACACAGCAAAAACGCACTCCAGATCCGACCTGGGTGAGTTTCTGCATGTGCGTTTTTGATGTGTTCTGGTGCGTTTTTGTTGTGTTTCCGGATGCATTTCAGATGGGGGTTTTTTTTTTTTTTTTTTTTTTTTTGTTCTTTTTTTTCCTGTTTTCTTTACACTTTGATGGGGCCCATGCATTTTTTAAATGCAATTTTGATTCATTACGGTGTGTTTTTGATGCGTTTTACCTCATTCCAGTACGGTGCAGTGCAGAAAAAATGCTGCATGTTCTACTTTTATTTTCTGCACTGGAACTGACCGCACTGGTATGAACTAGACTATTGGAACCCACCCACTGTCCATGCTTTTTGATGCAGAAAAAACCCCGCATTGGACTGCATCTGGTGTCATACCAGATTCAGTCCAGTGCACTTTCTTTTTCTGCTTCAAAAACACATGGATAGTAGGTTATTTGGTT